>NW_024756163.1:0-18986 GCF_018991925.1 Homarus americanus
ACTGTGCGGTAGAGGACTGTCACAATGTACTGTACTGTGGAGGACTGTCACAAGTACTTTACTGTGGAGGACTGTTACAAAGTACTGTACTGTGGAGGACTGTCACAAAGTACTGTATTGTGGAAGACTGTCACAAAGTACTGTACTGTGGAGGACTGTCACAAAGTACTTTACTGTGGAAGACTGTCACAAAGTACTGTACTGTTGAGGACTGTCACAAAGTACTGTACTGTGGAGGACTGTCACAAAGTACTGTACGGTAGAGGACTGTCACAAAGTACTGTACGGTAGAAGACTGTCATAATGTACTGTACAGTGGAGGACTGTCACAAAGTACTATATGGTAGATGACTGTCACAGTACTGTATTGTAGAGGACTGTCACAAAGTACTGTACTGTAGAGGACTGTCACAAAGTACTGTACTGTAGAGGACTGTCACAAAGTACTATATGGTAGAGGACTGTCACAGTATTGTATTGTAGAGGACTGTCACAAAGTACTGTACTGTAGAAGACTGTCACAAAGTACTGCACTGTAGAGGACTGTCACAAAGTACTATATGGTAGAGGACTGTCATATAGTAGTGTACTGTAGAGGACTGTAATAAAGTACTGTACTGTGAAGGACTGTCATATAGTACTGTACTATGGAGGACTGTCTCAAAGTACTGTATGGTAAAGGACTGTCACAGAGTACTGTATTGTGGAGGACTGTCACAAATTATTGTACGGTAGAGAACTGTCACAAAGTACTGTACTGTGGAGGACTGTCACAAAGTACTTTACTGTGGAGGACTGTCACTAAGTACTGTACTGTGGGGGACTGTAACAAAGTACTTTACTGTGGTGGACTGTCACAAAGTACTGTACTGTGGATGACTGTCACAAAGTACTGTACTGTGGATGACTGTCACAAAGTACTGTACTGTGGAGGACTGTCATAAAGTACTGAACGGTAGAGGACTGTCACAAAGTACTGTACTGTGAAGGACTGTCACAAAGTAGTGTACTGTAGAGAACTGTCATAAAGTACTGTACTGTGGAGGACTGTCACAAAGTACTGTACTGTGGAGGACTGTTACTAAGTACTGTACTGTGGAGGACTGACACAAAGTACTGTACTGTGGAAGACTGTCACAAAATACTGTACTGTGGAGGAGTGTCATAAAGTACTTTACTGTAGAGGACTGTCACAAAGTACTGTGCAGTAGAGGACTGTCACAATGTACTGTACTGTGGAGGACTGTCACAAGTACTGTACTGTGGAGGACTGTTACAAAGTACTGTACTGTGGAGGACTGTCACAAAGTACTGTACTGTGGAAGACTGTCACAAAGTACTGTGCTGTGGAGGACTGTCACAAAGTACTTTACTGTGGAGGACTGTCACAAAGTACTGTACGGTAGAGGACTGTCACAAAGTACTGTACTGTCGAGGACTCACAAATTACTGTACGGTAGAGGACTGTCACAAAACACTGTACTGTGGAGGACTGTGGCAAAGTACTTTACTGTTGAGGACTGTCACGAAGTACTGTACTGTAGAGGACTTATAAAGTACTGTACTGTGGAGAACTGTCACAGTACTGTACTGTAGAGGACTGTCACAAAGTACTATATGGTAGAGGGCTGTCATATTGTAGTGTACTGTAGAGGACTGCAATAAAGTACTGTACCGTGGAGGACTGTCACAAAGTACTGTACGGTGGGGGACTGTAACAAAGTACTGTACTGTGGGGGGACTGTAACAAAGAACTTTAATTGGAGGACTGTCACAAAGTACTGTACTGTGGAAGACTGTCACAAAGTACTGTACGGTAGAGGTCTGTCACAACGTACTGTACTGTGGAGGACTGTCACAAAGTAATGTAGGGTAGAGGACTGTCACAAAGTACCGTACTGTGGAGGACTGTCATAAAGTAGTATACGGTAGAGGACTGTCACAAAGTACTGTACTGTGGAGGACTGTCACAAAGTAGTGTCCTGTAGAGGACTGTCACAAAGTACCGTACTGTGGAGGACTGTCATAAAGAGTACTGTACAGTAGGGACTGTCTAGGAAGTACTGCATGGAGCACTGTCTACAGTACTGCCACCATGAGGACTCTAAAAAGTGCACTGGACTGTAAGGACTGTCATGAAGTACTTTACTGGAGGACTAACTCACAAAAGAACTGTACTGTGGAGGACTGTCACAAAGTACTGTATGGTAGGGACTGTATACATACTATGGAGGACACCTCCCAAAATACTATGGGGACACTCACAAAAGGGAAGTACTGGCCTGTGGAGGACTATCTACAAAGTACTGTACTACTAGTGCACTCTGCAAAGTATATACAGTGAAGGTCTACACAAGAAAGTACTGTACTGTGTAGGACTGTCACAAAGTATGGTGCGTTAGAGGACTGTCACAATGTACTGTACTGTGGAGGACTGTCACAAAGTACTGTACTGTGGAGGCCTGTCACAAAGTACTGTACTGTGGAGGACTGTCACAAAGTACTGTACTGTGGAAGACTGTCACAAAGTACTGTACTGTGGAGGACTGTCACAAAGTACTTTACTGTGGAGGACTGTCACAAAGTACTTTACTCTGGACGACTGTCACAATATACTGTATGGTGGAGGTCTGTCAGACAGTACTGTACTGTAGAGGACTGTCACAAAGTACTGTATGGTACAGGACTGTCACAAAGTACTGTACTGTGGAGGACTGTAACAAAGTACTTTACTGTGGAGGACTGTCACAAAGTACTGTACGGTAGAGGACTGCCACAAAGTACTGTACTGTGGAGGACTGTCACAACGTACTGTACGGTAGAGGACTGTCATAAAGTACTGTACTGTATAGGACTGTAACAAAGTACTTTAATGTTGAGGACTGTCACAAAATACTGTACTGTGGAGGACTGTCACAAAGTACTGTACGGTAGAGGACTGTCACAAAGTACTGTACTGTGGAGGACTGTAACAAAGTACTTTACTGTGGAGAGCTGTCACAAAGTACTGTACTCTAGAGGACTGTCACAAAGTACTGTACGGTAGAAGACTGTCATAAAGTACTGTACAGTGGAGGACTGTCACAAAGTACTATATGGTAGAGGACTGTCACAGTACTGTATTGTAGAGGACTGTCACAAAGTACTGTCACAGTACTGTATTGTAGAGGACTGTCACAAAGTACTGTACTGTAGAGGACTGTCACAAAGTACTGTACTGTAGAGGACTGTCACAAAGTACTATGGTAGAGGACTGTCATATAGTAGTGTACTGTGAGGACTGTAATAAAGTACTGTGCACATGAAGGACTGTCATATAGTACTGTACTATGGAGGACTGTCTCAAAGTACTGTATGGTAAAGGACTGTCACAAAGTACTGTACTGTGGAGGACTGTCACAAAGTACTTTACTGTGGAGGACTGTCACAAAGTACTGTACTGTGGGGGACTGTAACAAAGTACTTTACTGTGGAGGACTGTCACAAAGTACTGTACTTTCGATGACTGTCACAAAGTACTGTACTGTAGAGGTCTGTCACAAAGTATTGTACTGTGGAGGACTGTCACAAAATACTGTATGGTAGAGGACTGTCACAAAGTACTGTACTGTGGTGGACTGTCACAAAGTAGTGTACTGTAGAGAACTGTCATAAAGTACTTTACTGTGGAGGACTGTCACAAAGTACTGTACTGTGGAAGGACTGTCACAAAGTACTATTACTGTGGAGACTGTACAAAAGAGTACTACTGTAGAGGACTGTCACAAAGTACTGTGCGGTAGAGGACTGTCACAATGTACTGTACTGTGGAGGACTGTCACAAGTACTGTACTGTGGAGGACTGTTACAAAGTACTGTACTGTGGAGGACTGTCACAAAGTACTGTATTGTGGAAGACTGTCACAAAGTACTGTACTGTGGAGGACTGTCACAAAGTACTTTACTGTGGAAGACTGTCACAAAGTACTGTAGTGTTGAGGACTGTCACAAAGTACTGTACTGTGGAGGACTGTTACAAAGTACTGTGCGGTAGAGGACTGTCACAAAGTCCTGTACTGTGGAGGACTGTAACAAAGTACTTTACTGTGGAGGACTGTCACAAAGTACTGTACTGTAGAAGACTGTCACAAAGTACTGTACGGTAGAAGACTGTCATAAAGTACTGTACAGTGGAGAACTGTCACAAAGGACTGTCACAGTACTGTATTGTAGAGGACTGTCACAAAGTACTGTACTGTAGAGGACTGTCACAAAGTACTGTACTGTAGAGGACTGTCACAAAGTACTATATGGTAGAGGACTGTCACAGTACTGTATTGTAGAGGACTGTCACAAAATACTGTACTGTAGAGGACTGTCACAAAGTACTGTACTGTAGAGGACTGTCACAAAGTACTATATGGTAGAGGAATGTCATATAGTAGTGTACTGTAGAGGACTGTAATAAAGTACTGTACTGTGAAGGACTGTCATATAGTACTGTACTGTGGAGGACTGTCACAAAGTACTGTATGGTAGAGGACTGTCACAAAGTACTGTACTTTGGAGGACTGTCATAAAGTACTGTACGGTAGAGGACTGTCACAAAGTACTGTACTGTGGAGGACTGTCACAAAGTACTGTACTGTGGGGGACTGTAACAAAGTACTGTACTGTGGGGGAATGTAGCAAAGTACTTTACTCTGGAGGACTGTCACAAAGTACTGTACTGTGGAGGACTGTCACAAAGTACTGTACGGTAGAGGTCTGTCACTAAGTACTGTACTGTGGAGGACTGTCACAAAGTACTGTACGGTAGAGGACTGTCACAAAGTGCCGTACTGTGGAGGACTGTCACAAAGTACTGTACGGTAGAGGACTGTCACAAAGTACTGTACTGTCGAGGACTGTCACAAATTACTGTACGGTAGAGGACTGTCACAAAGTACTGTACTGTGGAGGACTGTCACAAAGTACTTTACTGAGAACTGTCATAAAAAATTACTTTTACTGTGGGACTGTCACAAAGTACTGTACCTGTGGGGGACTGTTTTACTAAGTACTGTTACTGTGGAGGACTGACACAAAGAGCCTGGCCACTGTGGAGAAGACTGTCTAAAGTACTGTACTGTGGAGGACTGTCACAAAGTACTTACTGTAGAGGACTGTCACAAAGTACTGTGCGGTAGAGGACTGTCACAATGTACTGTACTGTGGAGGACTGTCACAAGTACTGTACTGTGGAGGACTGTTACAAAGTACTGTACTGCGGAGGACTGTCACAAAGTAATGTACTGTGGAAGACTGTCACAAAGTACTGTACTGTGGAGGACTGTCACAAAGTACTTTACTGTGGAGGAACGTCACAAAGTACTGTATGGTAGAGGACTGTCACAAAGTACTGTACTGTCGAGGACTCACAAATTACTGTGCGGTAGATGACTGTCACAAAACACTGTACTGTGGAGGACTGTCACAAAGTACTTTACTGTGGAGGACGGTCACGACGAACTGTACTGTTGAGGACTGTCACGAAGTACTGTACTGTAGAGGACTGTCACAAAGTACTATACTGTAGAGGACTTATAAAGTACTGTACTGTGGAGAACTGTCACAGTACTGTACTGTAGAGGACTGTCACAAAGTACTATATGGTAGAGGACTGTCATATAGTAGTGTACTGTAGAGGACTGTAATAAAGTACTGTACTGTGGAGGACTGTCACAAAGTATTGTACGGTGGGGGACTGTAACAAAGTACTGTACTGTGGGGGGACTGTAACAAAGTACTTTAATTGGAGCACTGTCACAAAGTACTGTACTGTGGAAGACTGTCACAAAGTACTGTACGGTAGATGTCTGTCACAAAGTACTGTACTGTGGAGGACTGTCACAAAGTAATGTACGGTAGAGGACTGTCTAAAAGTACCGTACTGCGGAGGACTGTCATGAAATGCTATACTGTAGAGGACGATCTGAGAGTGCTGCACTATGGAGGACTGTCACAAAGTACTGGCACTATGGAGGACTGTCTGAAGTACCGAACTGTGGAGGACTGTCATTAAATACTGTACAGTAGAGGACTGTCACAAAGTACTGCACTACTTGGAGGGACTGTCACAAAGTGCTGCCTGTGGAGGCTGTCTAAAGTACTGTACTGTGGAGGACTGTCATAAAGTACTTTACTGTGGAGGACTGTCACAAAGTACTGTACTGTGGAGGACTGTCACAAAGTACTGTACGGTAGAGGACTGTCACAAAGTACTGTACTGTGGAGGACTGTCACAAAATACTTTACTGTAGAGGACTGTCACAAAGTACTGTACTGTGGAGTACTGTCACAAAGTACTGTACTGTAGAGTACTGTCACAAAGTACTGTACGGTAGAGGACTTTCACAAAGTACTGTACTGTGGAGGACTGTAGCAAAGTACTTTACTGTGGAGGACTGTCACAAAGTACTTTACGGTAGAGGACTGACACAAAGTACTGTACAGTGGAGGACTGTCATAAAGTACTGTACAGTGGAGGACTGTCACAAAGTACTGTACGGTAGAGGATTGTCACAAAGTACTTTACTCTGGACGACTGTCACAAAGTACTGTACTGTGGAGGACTGTAACAAAGTTCTTTATTGTGGAGGACTGTCACAAAGTACTTTACTGTGGAAGACTGTCACAAAGTACTGTACTGTTGAGGACTGTCACAAAGTACTGTACTGTGGAGGACTGTCACAAAGTACTGTACGGTAGAGGACTGTCACAAAGTACTGTACTGTGGAGGATTGTAACAAAGTACTTTACTGTGGAGGACTGTCACAAAGTACTGTACTGTAGAGGACTGTCACAAAGTACTGTACGGTAGAAGACTGTCATAAAGTATTGTACAGTGGAAGACTGTCACAAAGTACTATATGGTAGAGGACTGTCACAGTACTGTATTGTAGAGGACTGTCACAAAGTACTGTACTGTAGAGGACTGTCACAAAGTACTATATGGTAGAGGACTGTCATATAGTAGTGTACTGTAGAGGACTGTAATAAAGTACTGTACTGTAAAGGACTGTCATATAGTAGTGTACTGTAGAGGACTGTAATAAAGTACTGTACTGTAAAGGACTGTCATATAGTACTGTACTATGGAGGACTGTCTCAAAGTACTGTATGGTAAAGGACTGTCACAAAGTACTGTACTGTGGAGGACTGTCACAAATTACTGTACGGTAGAGAACTGTCACAAAGTACTGTACTGTGGAGGACTGTCACAAAGTACTGTACTGTGGAAGACTGTCACAAAGTACTGTACGGTAGATGTCTGTCACAAAGTACTGTAATGTGGAGGACTATCACAAAGTAATGTACGGTAGAGGACTGTCACAAAGTACCGTACTGTGGAGGACTGTCATAAAGTACTATACGGTAGAGGACAGTCACAAAGTACTGCACTGTGGAGGACTGTCACAAAGTACTGTACTATGGAGGACTGTCACAAAGTACCGTACTATGGAGGACTGTCATTAAATACTGTACGGTAGAGGACTGTCACAAAGTACTGCACTGTGGAGGACTGTCACAATGTACTGTACTGTGGAGGACTGTCACAAAGTACTGTACTGTGGAGGACTGTCATAAAGTACTTTACTGTGGAGGACTGTCACAAAGTACTGTACTGTGGAGGACTGTCACAAAGTACTGTACGGTAGAGGACTGTCACAAAGTACTGTACTGTGGAGGACTGTCACAAAATACTTTACTGTAGAGGACCGTCACAAAGTACTGTACTGTGGAGTACTGTCACAAAGTGCTGTACTGTGGAGTACTGTCACAAAATACTGTATGGTAGAGGTCTGTCACAAAGTACTGTACTGTGGAGGACTGTCACAAAGTACTGTGCGGTAGAGGACTGTCACATTGTACTGTACTGGGGAGGAATGTCACAAAGCACTGTACTGTGGAAGATTGTCACAAAGTACTGTACTGTGGAGACAGTCACAAAGTACTGTACTGTGGAAGACTGTCACAAAGTACTGTACTGTGGAGTACTGTCACAAAGTACTTTACTGTGGAGGACTGTCACAAAGTACTGTATGGTAGAGGACTGTCACAAAGTACTGTACTGTCGAGGACTGTCACAAATTACTGTACGGTAGAGGACTGTCACTAAGTACTGTACTGTGGAGGACTGTCACAAATACTTTACTCTGGACGACTGTCACAAAGTACTGTACTGTGGAGGACTGTCACACAGTACTGTACTGTAGAGTACTGTCACAAAGTACTGTACGGTAGAGGACTTTCACAAAGTACTGTACTGTGGAGGACTGTAGCAAAGTACTTTACTGTGGAGGACTGTCACAAAGTACTTTACGGTAGAGGACTGACACAAAGTACTTTACTGTGGAAGACTGTCACAAAGTACTGTACTGTTGAGGACTGTCACAAAGTACTGTACTGTGGAGGACTGTCACAAAGTACTGTACGGTAGAGGACTGTCACAAAGTACTGTACTGTGGAGGATTGTAACAAAGTACTTTACTGTGGAGGACTGTCACAAAGTACTGTACTGTAGAGGACTGTCACAAAGTACTGTACGGTAGAAGACTGTCATAAAGTACTGTACAGTGGAGGACTGTCACAAAGTACTATATGGTAGAGGACTGTCACAGTACTGTATTGTAGAGGACTCTCACAATGTACTGTACTGTAGAGGACTGTCACAAAGTACTATATGGTAGAGGTCTGTCATATAGTAGTGTACTGTAGAGGACTGTAATAAAGTACTGTACTGTAAAGGACTGTCATATAGTACTGTACTATGGAGGACTGTCTCAAAGTACTGTATGGTAAAGGACTGTCACAAAAGCACGTACCGTGAGGACCGTCAACCATTAGGCCGAGAATTGTCAGTATTGTAATTGGGTTAGAGGACTGTCAGTAATTTTTATTGAGGACTGTCAACAGTTGTGGGGGACTGTAACAAAGTACTTTACTGTGGAGGACAGTCACAAAGTACTGTACTGTGGATGACTGTCACAATGTACTGTACTGTAGAGGTCTGTCACAAAGTATTGTACTGTGGAGGACTGTCACAAAGTACTGTACGGTAGAGGACTGTCACAAAGTACTGTACTGTGGAGGACTGTAACAAAGTACTGTGCTGTGGATGACTGTCACAAAGTACTGTACTGTGGAGGACTGTCATAAAGTACTGAACGGTAGAGGACTGTCACAAAGTACTGTACTGTGAAGGACTGTCACAAAGTAGTGTACTGTAGAGAAATGTCAAAAAGTACTTTACTGTGGAGGACTGTCACAAAGTACTGTACTGTGGAGGACTGTCACAAAGTACTTTACTGTGGAGGACTGTCACAAAGTACTGTACTGTGGGGGACTGTAACAAAGTATTTTACTGTGGAGGACTGTCACAAAGTACTGTACGGTAGACGTCTGTCACAAAGTATTGTACTGTGGAGGACTGTAACAATGTACTTTACTGTGAAGGACTGTCACAATGTACTGTACTGTAGAGGACTGTCACAAAGTACTGTACGGTAGAAGACTGTCATAAAGTACTGTACAGTGGAGGACTGTCACAAAGTACTATATGGTAGAGGACTGTCACAGTACTGTATTGCAGAGGACTGTCACAAAGTACTGTACTGTAGAGGACTGTCACAAAGTCTGTACTGTAGAGGACTGTCACAAAGTACTATATGGTAGAGGACTGTCATATAGCAGTGTACTGTAGAGGACTGTAATAAAGTACTGTACTGTGAAGCACTGTCATATAGTACTGTACTATGGAGGACTGTCTCAAAGTACTGTATGGTAAAGGACTGTCACAAAGTACTGTACTGTGGAGGACTGTCACAAATTACTGTACGGTAGAGAACTGTCACAAAGTACTGTACTGTGAAGGACTGTCACAAAGTACTTTACTGTGGAGGACTGTCACAAAGTACTGTACTGTGGGGGACTGTAACAAAGTACTTTACTGTGGAGGACTGTCACAAAGTACTGCACTGTGGATGACTGTCACAAAGTACTGTACTGTAGAGGTCTGTCACAAAGTATTGTACTGTGGAGGACTGTCACAAACTACTGTACGGTAGAGGACTGTCACAAATTACTGTACTGTGGATGACTGTCACAAAGTACTGTACTGTGGAGGACTGTCATAAAGTACTGAACGGTAGAGGACTGTCACAAAGTACTGTACTGTGAAGGACTGTCACAAAGTAGTGTACTGTTGAGAACTGTCATAACGTACTTTACTGTGGAGGACTGTCACAAAGTACTGTACTGTGGAGGACTGTTACTAAGTACTGTACTGTGGAGGACTGACACAAAGTACTGTACTGTGGAAGACTGTCACAAAGTACTGTACTGTGGAGGACTGTCACAAAGCACTTTACTGTAGAGGACTGTCACAAAGTACTGTGCGGTAGAGTACTGTCACAATGTACTGTACTCTGGAGGACTGTCACAAGTACTGTACTGTGGAGGAATGTTACAAAGTACTGTACTGTGGAGGACTGTCACAAAGTACTGTACTGTGGAAGACTGTCACAAAGTACTGTACTGTCGAGGACTGTCACAAAGTACTTTACTGTGGAGGACTGTCACGACGTACTGTACTGTTGAGGACTGTCACGAAGTACTGTACTGTAGAGGACTGTCACAAAGTACTGTACTGTAGAGGACTGTCATATAGTAGTGTACTGTAGAGGAGTGTAATAAAGTACTGTACTGTGGAGGACTGTCACAAAGTACTGTACAGTGGGGGACTGTAACAAAGTACTGTACTGTGGGGGGACCGTAACAAAATACTTTAATTGGAGGACTGTCACAAAGTACTGTACTGTGGAAGACTGTCACAAAGTACTGTACGGTAGAGGTCTGTCACAAAGTACTGTACTGTGGAGGACTGTCACAAAGTAATGTACGGTAGAGGACTGTTACAAAGTACCGTACTGTGGAGGACTGTCATAAAGTACTATACGGTAGAGGACAGTCACAAAGTACTGCACTGTGGAGGACTGTCACAAAGTACTGTACTATGGAGGACTGTCACAAAGTACCGTACTGTGGAGGACTGTCATTATATACTGTACGGTAGAGGACTGTCACAAAGTACTGCACTGTGGAGGACTGTCACAAAGTACTGTACTGTGGAGGACTGTCACAAAGTACTGTACTGTGGAGGACTGTCATAAAGTACTGTACTGTGGAGGATTGTAACAAAGTACGTTACTGTGGAGGACTGTCACAAAGTACTGTACTGTAGAGGACTGTCACAAAGTACTGTACGGTAGAAGACTGTCATAAAGTACTGTACAGTGGAGGACTGTCACAAAGTACTATATGGTAGAGGACTGTCACAGTACTGTATTGTAGAGGACTGTCACAAAGTACTGTACTGTAGAGGACTGTCACAAAGTACTATATGGTAGAGGACTGTCATATAGTAGTGTACCGTAGAGGACTGTAATAAAGTACTGTACTGTAAAGGACTGTCATATAGTACTGTACTATGGAGGACTGTCTCAAAGTACTGTATGGTAAAGGACTGTCACAAAGTACTGTACTGTGGAGGACTGTCACAAAGTACTGTACTGTGGAAGACTGTCACAAAGTACTGTACGGTAGATGTCTGTCACAAAGTACTGTAATGTGGAGGACTATCACAAAGTAATGTACGGTAGAGGACTGTCACAAAGTACCGTACTGTGGAGGACTGTCATAAAGTACTATACGGTAGAGGACAGTCACAAAGTACTGCACTGTGGAGGACTGTCACAAAGTACTGTACTATGGAGGACTGTCACAAAGTACCGAACTGTGGAGGACTGTCTTTAAATACTGTACGGTAGAGGACTGTCACAAAGTACTGCACTGTGGAGGACTGTCACAAAGTCCTGTACTGTGGAGGACTGTCACAAAGTACTGTACTGTGGTGGACTGTCATAAAGTACTTTACTGTGGAGGACTGTCACAAAGTACTGTACTGTGGAGGACTGTCACAAAGTACTGTACGGTAGAGGACTGTCACAAAGTACTGTACTGTGGAGGACTGTCACAAAATACTTTACTGTAGAGGACTGTCACAAAGTACTGTACTGTGGAGTACTGTCACAAAGTACTGTACTGTGGAATACTGTCACAAAATACTGTATGGTAGAGGTCTGTCACAAAGTACTGTACTGTGGAGGACTGTCACAAAGTACTGTGCGGTAGAGGACTGTCACATTGTACTGTACTGGGGAGGAATGTCACAAAGCACTGTACTGTGGAAGATTGTCACAAAGTACTGTACTGTGGAGACAGTCACAAAGTACTGTACTGTGGAAGACTGTCACAAAGTACTGTACTGTGGAGTACTGTCACAAAGTACTTTACTGTGGAGGACTGTCACAAAGTACTGTATGGTAGAGGACTGTCACAAAGTACTGTACTGTCGAGGACTGTCACAAATTACTGTACGGTAGAGGACTGTCACTAAGTACTGTACTGTGGAGGACTGTCACAAATACTTTACTCTGGACGACTGTCACAAAGTACTGTACTGTGGAGGACTGTCACACAGTACTGTACTGTAGAGTACTGTCACAAAGTACTGTACGGTAGAGGACTTTCACAAAGTACTGTACTGTGGAGGACTGTAGCAAAGTACTTTACTGTGGAGGACTGTCACAAAGTACTTTACGGTAGAGGACTGACACAAAGTACTGTACAGTGGAGGACTGTCAGAAAGTACTGTACTGTAGAGGACTGTCACAAAGTACTGTACGGTAGAGGTCTGTCACAAAGTACTGTACTGTGGAGGACTGTCACAAAGTACTCTACGATAGAGGACTGTCACAAAGTACTGTACTGTGGAGGACTGTCACAAAGTACTGTACTGTGGAGGACTGTCACAAAGTACTTTACTGTGGAGGACTGTCACAAAGTACTGTATGGTAGAGGACTGTCACAAAGTACTGTACTGTCGAGGACTCACAAATTACTGTGCGGTAGATGACTGTCACAAAACACTGTACTGTGGAGGACTGTCACAAAGTACTTTACTGTGGAGGACGGTCACGACGAACTGTACTGTTGAGGACTGTCACGAAGTACTGTACTGTAGAGGACTCTCACAAAGTACTGTACTGTAGAGGACTTATAAAGTACTGTACTGTGGAGAACTGTCACAGTACTGTACTGTAGAGGACTGTCACAAAGTACTATATGGTAGAGGACTGTCATATAGTAGTGTACTGTAGAGGACTGTAATAAAGTACTGTACTGTGGAGGACTGTTACAAAGTATTGTACGGTGGGGGACTGTAACAAAGTACTGTACTGTGGGGGGACTGTAACAAAGTACTTTAATTGGAGGACTGTCACAAAGTACTGTACTGTGGAAGACTGTCACAAAGTACTGTACGGTAGATGTCTGTCACAAAGTACTGTACTGTGGAGGACTGTCACAAAGTAATGTACGGTAGAGGACTGTCACAAAGTACCGTACTGTGGAGGACTGTCATAAAGTACTATACTGTAGAGGACAGTCACAAAGTACTGCACTGTGGAGGACTGTCACAAAGTACTGTACTATGGAGGACTGTCACAAAGTACCGAACTGTGGAGGACTGTCATTAAATACTGTACGGTAGAGGACTGACACAAAGTACTGTACAGTGGAGGACTGTCATAAAGTACTGTACAGTGGAGGACTGTCACAAAGTACTGTACGGTAGAGGATTGTCACAAAGTACTTTACTCTGGACGACTGTCACAAAGTACTGTACTGTGGAGGACTGTAACAAAGTTCTTTACTGTGGAGGACTGTCACAAAGTACTTTACTGTGGAAGACTGTCACAAAGTACTGTACTGTTGAGGACTGTCACAAAGTACTGTACTGTGGAGGACGGTCACAAAGTACTGTACGGTAGAGGACTGTCACAAAGTACTGTACTGTGGAGGACTGTAACAAAGTACTTTACTGTGGAGGACTGTCACAAAGTACTGTACTGTAGAGGACTGTCACAAAGTACTGTACGGTAGAAGACTGTCATAATGTACTGTACAGTGGAGGACTGTCACAAAGTACTATATGGTAGAGGACTGTCACAGTACTGTATTGTAGAGGACTGTCACAAAGTACTGTACTGTAGAGGACTGTCACAAAGTACTATATGGTAGAGTCCTGTCATATAGTAGTGTACTGTAGAGGACTGTAATAAAGTACTGTACTGTAAAGGACTGTCATATAGTACTGTACTGTGGAGGACTGTCTCAAAGTACTGTATGGTAAAGGACTGTCACAAAGTACTGTACTGTGGAGGACTGTCACAAATTACTGTACGGTAGAGAACTGTCACAAAGTACTGTACTGTGGAGGACTGTCACAAAGTACTTTACTGTGGAGGACTGTCACAAAGCTGTGGGGGACTGTAACAAAGTACTTTACTGTGGAGGACAGTCACAAAGTACTGTACTGTGGATGACTGTCACAATGTACTGTACTGTAGAGGTCTGTCTCAAAGTATTGTACTGTGGAGGACTGTCACAAAGTACTGTACGGTAGAGGACTGTCACAAAGTACTGTACTGTGGAGGACTGTCACAAAGTACTGTGCTGTGGATGACTGTCACAAAGTACTGTACTGTGGAGGACTGTCATAAAGTACTGAACGGTAGAGGACTGTCACAAAGTACTGTACTGTGAAGGACTGTCACAAAGTAGTGTACTGTAGAGAAATGTCAAAAAGTACTTTACTGTGGAGGACTGTCACAAAGTACTGTACTGTGGAGGACTGTCACAAAGTACTTTACTGTGGAGGACTGTCACAAAGTACTGTACTGTGGAGGACTGTAACAAAGTACTGTACTGTGGAGGACTGTCACAAAGTACTGTACGGTAGAGGACTGTCACAAAGTACTGTACTGTGGAGGACTGTAACAATGTACTTTACTGTGAAGGACTGTCACAATGTACTGTACTGTAGAGGACTGTCACAAAGTACTGTACGGTAGAAGACTGTCATAAAGTACTGTACAGTGGAGGACTGTCACAAAGTACTATATGGTAGAGGACTGTCACAGTACTGTATTGTAGAGGACTGTCACAAAGTACTGTACTGTAGAGGACTGTCACAAAGTACTGTACTGTAGAGGACTGTCAAAAAGTACTATATGGTAGAGGACTGTCACAGTACTGTATTGTAGAGGACTCACAAAGTACTGTACTGTAGAGGACTGTCACAAAGTACTGTACTGTAGAGGACTGTCACAAAGTACTATATGGTAGAGGACTGTCATATAGTAGTGTACTGTAGAGGACTGTAATAAAGTACTGTACTGGGAAGGACTGTCATATAGTACTGTACTATGGAGGACTCTCTCAAAGTACTGTATGGTAAAGGACTGTCACAAAGTACTGTACTGTGGAGGACTGTCACAAATTTCTGTACGGTAGAGAACTGTCACAAAGTACTGTACTGTGAAGGACTGTCACAAAGTACTTTACTGTGGAGGACTGTCACAAAGTACTGTACTGTGGGGGACTATAACAAAGTACTTTTCTGTGGAGGACTGTCACAAAGTACTGCACTGTGGATGACTGTCACAAAGTACTGTACTGTAGAGGTCTGTCACAAAGTATTGTACTGTGGAGGACTGTCACAAACTACTGTACGGTAGAGGACTGTCACAAAGTACTGTACTGTGGATGACTGTCTCAAAGTACTGTACTGTGGAGGACTGTCATAAAGTACTGAACGGTAGAGGACTGTCACAAAGTACTGTACTGTGAAGGACTGTCACAAAGTAGTGTACTGTTGAGAACTGTCATAACGTACTTTACTGTGGAGGACTGTCACAAAGTACTGTACTGTGGAGGACTGTTACTAAGTACTGTACTGTGGAGGACTGACACAAAGTACTGTACTGTGGAAGACTGTCACAAAGTACTGTACTGCGGAGGACTGTCACAAAGTACTTTACTGTAGAGGACTGTCACAAAGTACTGTGCGGTAGAGTACTGTCACAATGTACTGTACTGTGGAGGAGTGTCACAAGTACTGTACTGTGGAGGAATGTTACAAAGTACTGTACTGTGGAGGACTGTCACAAAGTACTGTACTGTGGAAGACTGTCACAAAGTACTGTACTGTCGAGGACTGTCACAAAGTACTTTACTGTCGAGGACTGTCACGACGTACAGTACTGTTGAGGACTGTCACGAAGTACTGTACTGTAGAGGACTGTCACAAAGTACTGTACTGTAGAGGACTGTCATATAGTAATGTACTGTAGAGGACTGTAATAAAGTACTGTACTGTGGAGGACTGTCACAAAGTACTGTACGGGGTGGGGGACTGTAACAAATTACTGGCACATGGGGGACAATAACAAGAATACTTTAATTGGAGACTATCTACAAAATGCTATACTGTGGAGGACTGTCATTATATACTGTACGGTAGAGGACTGTCACAAAGTACTGCACTGTGGAGGACTGTCACAAAGTACTGTACTGTGGAGGACTGTCACAAAATGCTACTGTGGCAGACTATCTGAAATACTGTACTGTCGATGACTGTCACAAAGTACTGCACTGTAGAGGTCTGTCACAAAGTATTGTACTGTGGAGGACTGTCACAAAGTACTGTATGGTAGAAGACTGTCACAAAGTACTGTACTGTGGAGGACTGTCACAAAGTACTGTACTGTGGAGGACTGTCACAAAGTACTGTACTGTGTAGGACTGTTATAAAGTACTGTACGGTAGAGGACTGTCACAAAGTACTGTACTGTGAAGGACTGTCACAAAGTAGTGTACTGTAGAGAACTGTCATAAAGTACTTTACTGTGGAGGACTGTCACAAAGTACTGTACTGTGGAGGACTGTTACTAAGTACTGTACTGTGGAGGACTGACACAAAGTACTGTATTGTGGAAGACTGTCACAAAGTACTGTACTGTGGAGGAGTGTCACAAAGTACTTTACTGTAGAGGACTGTCACAAAGTACTGTGCAGTAGAGGACTGTCACAATGTACTGTACTGTGTAGGACTGTCACAAGTACTGTACTGTGGAGGACTGTTACAAAGTACTGTACTGTGGAGGACTGTCACAAAGTACTGTACTGTGGAAGACTGTCACAAAGTACTGTGCTGTGGAGGACTGTCACAAAGTACTTTACTGTGGAGGACTGTCACAAAGTACTGTACGGTAGAGGACTGTCACAAAGTACTGTACTGTCGAGGACTCATAAATTACTGTACGGTAGAGGACTGTCACAAAACACTGTACTATGGAGGACTGTGGCAAAGTACTTTACTGTTGAGGACTGTCACGAAGTACTGTACTGTAGAGGACTGTCACAAAGTACTGTACTGTAGAGGACTTATAAAGTACTGTACTGTGGAGAGCTGTCACAGTACTGTACTGTAGAGGACTGTCACAAAGTACTATATGGTAGAGGGCTGTCATATAGTAGTGTACTGTAGAGGACTGCAATAAAGTACTGTACCGTGGAGGACTGTCGCAAAGTACTGTACGGTGGGGGACTGTAACAAAGTACTGTACTGTGGGGGGACTGTAACAAAGTACTTTAAGTGGAGGACTGTCACAAAGTACTGTACTGTGGAAGACTGTCACAAAGTACTGTACGGTAGAGGTCTGTCACAAAGTACTGTACTGTGGAGGACTGTCACAAAGTAATGTACGGTAGAGGACTGTCACAAAATACCATACTGTGGAGGACTGTCATAAAGTACTACACGGTAGAGGACTGTCACAAAGTACTGTACTGTGGAGGACTGTCACAAAGTAGTGTACTGTAGAGGACTGTCACAAAGTACCGTACTGTGGAGGACTGTCATAAAGTGCTGCACGGTAGGGGACTGTCACAAAGTACTGCACTGTGGAGGACTGTCACAAAGTACTATACTATGGAGGACTGTCACAAAGTACTGTACTGTGGAGGACTGTCATAAAGTACTTTACTGTGGAGGACTGTCACAAAGTACTGTACTGTGGAAGACTGTCCCAAAGTACTTTACTGTAGAGGACTGTCACAAAGTACTGTGCGGTAGAGGACTGTTACAATGTACTGTACTGTGGAGGACTGTCCCAAGTACTGTACTGTGGAGGACTGTTACAAAGTACTGTACTGTGGAGGACTGTCACAAAGTACTGTACAGTGGAAGACTGTCACAAAGTACTGTTCTGTGGAGGACTGTCACAAAGTACTGTACGGTAGAGGTCTGTCGCAAAGTACTGTACTGTGGAGGACTGTCACAAAGTACTGTACTGTAGAGGACTGTCACAAAGTACTGTACTGTGGAGGACTGTCACAATGTACTGTACTGTGGAGGACTGTCACAAAGTACTGTACTGTGGAGGACTGTCATAAATTACTGTACGGTAGAGGACTGTCACAAAGTAATGTACTGTGGAGGACTGCTAAGTACTGTACTATGGAGGACTGACACAAAGTGCTGTGCTGTGGAAGACTGTCACAGAGTGCTGTACTGTGGAGGAACTGTATAAAAGTGCTACTGTGGGGACTGTCACAAGTACTGTGCAGTAAGAATGCTGTCTGTGTACTGTTCTGTGGAGGACTGTTACAAAGTACTGTACTGTGGAGGACTGTCACAAAGTACTGTACTGTGGAAGACTGTCACAAAGTACTGTTCTGTGGAGGACTGTCACAAAGTACTGTACGGTAGAGGTCTGTCGCAAAGTACTGTACTGTGGAGGACTGTCACAATGTACTGTACTGTGGACGACTGTCACAAAGTACTGTACTGTGGAGGACTGTCATAAATTACTGTACGGTAGAGGACTGTCACAAAGTAATGTACTGTGGAGGACTGTTACTAAGTACTGTACTGTGGAGGACTGACACAAAGTACTGTACTGTGGAAGACTGTCACAAAGTACTGTACTGTGGAGGACTGTCACAAAGTATTTTACTGTAGAGGACTGTCACAAAGTACTGTGCGGTAGAGTACTGTC
>NW_024756164.1:0-10262 GCF_018991925.1 Homarus americanus
AGGTGGAGAATGGCACCATCCGTCAGGTGCCGACGGAAGGTATCAGGACCCACCCACTGGGAAGGGCGTGGAATCCCCCCCATCGGCACCATCCGTCAGGCGCCGACGAAGGTATCAGACCACCCACCGGGAAGCGGGCGCGTGGAATCCCATCCCCCCTCCCCCATCCTCTCCTCGCCCATCCTGGGAGGTGGAGAAAGGCACCATCCGTCAGGTGCCGACGGAAGGTATCAGGACCCACAGACTGGGAAGGGTGTGGAATCCCCCCCATCCCCCCATCCCCTATCCCGCCCATCCTGGGAGGTGGAGAATGGCACCATCCGTCAGGCGCCGACTGAAGGTATCAGGACCCACCCACTGGGAAGGGCGTGGAAACCCCCCCATTCCCCCCATCCCCCATCCTCCCCCATCCTCGCCCATCCTGGGAGGTGGAGAATGGCACCATCCGTCAGGGCGTGGAAAACCCCCATTCACCCCACATCTTATTTCCTGTCTATTATTTCTACAGACTATCTATATAGTCTATATGTGAGGGGTATTTCTTAAAGTTTATGTTTATCATATAATTAACTGTTTGCCTGACCTGCCTACAAGGTGAGTATAAACAGACAGAAAAAAGAGAGAAAAAAGGAGAATAAGAAAGAGGTTTACAAAATTAAGAAATTATACAGCATATGGTCAATGGCGTCTCACCAGTGTACACAAAAGGAACAAAAAACCTCTTGCATTGTGTGTGTGTTTACAAACAGTCTCATGTTTACCCTGCCTTTGTATTATACACTCGTTCACGACCTTTGGGTAACCCATGATAGCTTACGTGCCTACCCTACACACAGTCATGAAGGAGCATAGAAGACCCGGTATTAAGATTTCAAAGGCCCGTGCCATAAAAACAGCGCCAGCAATGGAGCTATACAGCGCCTGGCGTTATTTCATATTCACCACACGCCTTTTAGTCTGTCTTCATACAAATACTGGGGTAGATTCCTTCTTTAACAATATCTCTATCTGGGGACGTGAGGAAGTACCTACCTGCCTCACGTAAGCTGCAACACAATAAAGCTATCAATATGAAGTAAAAATTGCTCTGAGACTGTACCATAACTTTATACGTTCTCCCATCCTCAGTTGGAGCGAAAGAGAAGGCAAGATTACTTGAGATTTCGAGAGCTGCTCAGAATGTTTATTGGAGATCAAGTGACTGAAAGGCCAAAGACCTAAGTAGAGGTTCATTGAAAAACCAATCTCTCTCTCTCTCTCGATTCATATATAATGGTGAAAGGAATGGAAGCCGTTAAAGAAGACGGTAAGATGCTGGAGCACCAACGAGGGTGACACAAGATGTAGTGAGCAGAGATGAGAGGCTGACCGCGAGAGCAGCTGAAAATACAAATGATTCGGGTCGTATGTCTATCACAACTGTTCCGTCATTATCATAAATTATGTACATATTAATGAAGCTTTTATGGCTTTGGTTAGTATGGAAATAACTGGATATTTATGATGTTGCAACACATCATGACGCCATAAATTAATGTTACTATATAAAATTATATATTCTGATTTTACTTTGTTAAATTTATAGTAAGGTTATATGTACGTATCTACAACTTTCTATATTTTCTGGAGGCAACGGAATCGAGAGCGATACGAACAAACGATATGTGAAGGTGAACACACATAAATATATCTTATCTATCGTGTATATACTTGTATATGTCTCTCTCTCTCTCTCTCTCTCTCTCTCTCTTTGGCGTTCGTAAGTGTGGACGGTATCGCGTGTAATCTTCCCTCTCCTTTCAGCCGTCGCCTCCCTGTCACTGGTCACGTGGAGGCGGTGCCCGTCCGGCGTGGATGACATTCTTGCGTGAGGCTTGGCAAGTACAGTCCCGGCCGTTGTTGGCAGCTCAGCAGGCCCGGGGAGGAAGGAACTATGTAATCTGCCATTCTGCTATGCTGGTAGAAGAGAGGAGTGATTTAATCTTACGTTCTTAAGTTATTAAATTTGTCCTTTTTCTATTCTGCCAGAGAGAAGGAATTATGAAATTTTGTTGATTAGGTAATCCGAAAGAAAGAGAAGACAGGTAACCAACTATATAATTGGCTGGGAAATAAAGAGAAAGGCCGATGGAATAAATTATCTTCATCTTTGTATGCTGATCATATGTAGCAAAAGAGAAAAGACTGGTGCGATAGTAATAAAACCACTTTGCTATGTTAAAAGAGAGAGACGAGATATATCCACTGGGTCGCCGCACCCCCAAAACATTAGTAAAATAATAGCAACAGTCATAACAATAACGATGGTGATAAAAGTAGTGGGAGTTGTAAAACAAAACCTCTAAAATATTAAGTGGTAAGAGAAATAACAACAGTTGTGGTAGCGGTAGGGGAGTTTGGAATAGAAACAACAGTAGTTATATGACAACGTATTTTCCCTTCCTACACACACACACACACTCACACACACACACACACACACACACACACACTAGCAAACATCACCAAGTGTGCTTAACAATCAACTCGTTTTTCCTATGCGTCCAACGAAAATGAGAAAAGTTACATGAACCTACCAGAGTTTACAGAACTTATAACAGCTGTAAAAGTGAAAAACGTACAGACTTTCACTGGCTGGTAAAAGTTGGGAGTGTAGGAATGTTCCGAGAGCTTTTAAAAGACACGCGATAAGGATGCCAGAATATTAGATAGTGTGAAGATAAAGAGGCTTAGCACCAGCCAACTCCAGTGGGTGACTCTCTCTTGCTATCGCCGAAGACCACTAAAGCATATAACTGGTCTCCGGCAAGATTCCAGGGTCGATTTATCGTATTAGAGGTGTGTGTGTGTGTGTGAGTTCGGCCTGGTGAAGGTTGGTTATACAGTATGTTAGGCCGGGGTAAGCTATGTTAGAGGGTAGGTTAGGTTATGTTAGAGGTAGATTAAGTCATGTTAGACGGTAGTGTACGTTAGGTTAGGTTATGTTAGAGGTAGAGTAGTTATGTTAGACGGTAGTGTTCCTTATGTTAGGGGTATGTTAACGAGTATGTTAGGGTAATGTAAGGGAATAAGAATCCTGCCTTTTTCAGGTCGCTTGGAAGTCCTACTTGTAACGTCCAGTTCCAACTCTATAAAAGGTGAATGGCGATAAGCAGAACATCCGGTTTCAAATTTGCTTGGTGACTACCGGGACACCATGCCCAAAGGCAATCACAGCTAGCCCAATCAAGCTTATAAAATCGTAATGAGGTGACGATGATGTTGGCAAAGTTAAGTTGGGCAGTAAAGGCTATGTTAGAGGACAGGTTAGGTGAGCAAATAAACAGGAGCAGGAACCCATTCTCAGCTAACCTAACCTAACCCACCTACCCCTAACGTAACCTAACCTAAACCTAATCTAACCTAACCTAATCTAACCTAAGCTAATCTAAAAAAAAAGAAAAAAAAGAGCTTAAATATAATACCTCAGATCCGGCTCTCGGTTTGTCTTGTCCCCTCAAATGGTATGTGTTTATGAGACCATTTTGCTACAACTGTCGAGTGAGATATACATTTTTTAGTCCTCTCGTGTATAATAAAAATAAAGTTATCTCTCCTTCCTGTCACACACACACACACACACACACACACACACACACTGATACTATGTGAGTCTTTTTTGTTTGTATCGTCATCTTGTTTCCATAGATTATTACAAAAATAAGAAAATTAGTGAAAACAGAAAAGTAAAGATAGTGTAGATAAATCAAGGATAAACCAGAATGAACGCGATATATAAGGTGTGTGTGTGTGTGTGTGTGTGTGTGTGTGTGTGTGTGTGTGTGTGTTTCTCAGATATATAGTAACATATGTGGGAATTGAAGACGTCATGATATTGTCTCCATTCAGACTCAGATGATTCGTCGGTGACCTTTGACCCTTGTAAAATGGAAAAAAATAGTAAAGGTGGTCTATCGTAACAACTTACAACATGATTGGTCTAAATATGGATAAACAGAGAAACTTAAATACATATGTAATTTAGTGAATTTAACTTTTTGCTGTATAACATTAAAAAAAAGAGAAATTAAGATTAATTAAATTTCAAACTTCAAATTAATTAGCTCAAGATTGATGAAGTGGCGATGGTTTGTGAATTATCTCCAAGAAGAATGAAAGAAAAAATGAAAGAATGAAGAGGAAAACAGGAAGAAAATCCACAATAATGACATGTCTGTTACCTTCAAGAGGAGATGAATATTGATGACGTTACACCATATCGCAGGGGCTCATGGTTACCCACACAGTGTAACAGTAACCCGGAAACTACAAATAATCACATGTTTTACTAAGTCTAGCATGAGGATGAACACCCCGCCCCCCCAGGAGAGCCCACACCTCGTATAACAGACCCAGGTCAGGCTCTCCGTAAAGCCTGGTGTGCTCTCGCTGTCATTATTTATTACTAAAACTCATGCATTATGCAAATTAGATGCTTAAAACTCTCCTATGTTCCCGCAGCCCAGGAAAAACTAAAAACATTCGATGGTTTCTAAATGCTTATACTCTCCTTGCGTCATTTTCCTTTTGTTTTTATTTTTTTGCCTGAAACTTTTGTGTTGGAGTTAAATTTGTGCTGCACTAGAGACGAGTGTTGCTTCTAGTGAACGTTTTTCATGGAACAACAACGCGAAACATTCACTTAGCCAAGAGCTTTTGTGAAATACTCGACTGGGCTGTGACACCTCACCCAGTTGTCGGTCATCTGGTTATAAAAAATACAAGTTTTTTAAATACCAATCTGGTGTGATACACATGGCCTTCCTTCAAACATTCGTCAGACTTAGGATCACGATTACGAATTACGACAAAGTTTTAACAGCGGTTCACATACTGTAGTTCATTCTAGGGGCTTTTTAACATCATCATATGTATTATTGACTATATATAACCATACACAAACACCACTAAGTTACGGGTAATGAACTCAATATCCTTTCCCACACAGCAATAATTCTGTTCCTTGTTAAAAAAAAATGTATATAAAAATCAATAAAGTCTCAATTAAATTATAGTGAAGTATTGATAAGTTAATGATAATATCCAGAAACAAATGATAATTCTGGATTTATGTTACGAGCTATGACCATAAAATATTACCTGTGGAATTAGCTGAAATAATTATATTGTCCTCTCCTACTATTTCACCTTAGCTTTTGTACTAGATCAAAAGACTGTTTTAGATGCAAAATGAAGTTTATCTTGATTTATGGTGTCTCAGTCATGCTAAACAGATCAGATGATGCTTTATAGCAGGAGGTGTCTTCCTCTGAAAGCATCAAACTCACTCTAACAGATTACCTTTGGCGTCTGGGGAAATTTCTTCCTGGTTAGTATTTCAGTCCCAAGAGAGAAAGGAGGCATTGTAGTTGTCTCCTTAATGTGTATGTGTGTGTCTGAAACAAATATCTATAAAACCACTGAACCGATTTTACGAAACTCAGCAAAGGCGAGGCTGTGATTTAACAACAGGAAACAACACCTATTTGCTGTGTTAATAATAATAATAATAATAATAATAATAATAATAATAATAATAATAATAATAATAATAGGTAGAAAAGCGATGTGGAAGGTATTGAAAATATCTGGAAACTTGATGCAATCAGTTCATATGTGTACAGGGAAAGTGAAGTACTATATCTTTTGGAGTTTATCTGTGATTTGTAACGTCGCCATAGTTGCTCAATACTTTCATGGACGGGATAGTAGGAGAGGGGAAAGTTAGAGTAATGGACAGAGGGTGCAAGTTGGGTAAATAATGAAATGGGAAGGCAATGGGAGGTGAGTCATCTTCTGTTTACAGATGACACTGTGCTAGTGGGAGATTCGGAGCAAGCAACAGTGATGAGTTTGGGAGAATGTATGGTCAGAGAAAAGCAAAAATTAATGCTGAAAAGAAGAATCGATGTTAGTCTGAATGCATACGGAATGGAGGAAGTGGTGTATTTCAGAAAGGTAAGATTTAATGTGTTAGCAGTTGGGGAAAAAATACAATTTGAACAATAGAGTAAAAAATAAGAAAAAAATAAAGAAAAAATAGCAGGTGTATAGAGAATGGCATCCACAAGGTAGAAAATTATCACCCCCGCCCCCCGCCCAAAAAAAAAATATACGCCATAAGCCACAAGATATCATCCATAGTGTAGGAACAGACGCACAAACAGACAGACAGGCAGAGAAGACGACTCCTTCATCGTTGAGGAGAACGAAAAAAGAACACATCGCTACACAAATTCACACATTACACCTCTTCTTACTATAACAAGGGATTTTTCTTACAGATAATAAAACTGTAGTGAAGTACATCATAGCGCTGCCTGAGTTAATCACATTTTCTTTTATTTCGGAATAGAATAAAGAATGTGTTGTGAGGTAGTGAATGTCTTCGGTGGGATTCTCTTGTAGAAAATTTTAGGTATAAATTAAATGTAATCCATTTATGCGTACTTGAGGAGCGTCTTTCCTACAGCCACTCACTGATACTATTGGATTAGAAATGACTGTCAAAGAATGGAAACCGAATGAGGAGGTGGGGATGTAGTGACAGAAGAGGTGTGTGTGTGTGCTGAGAGAGAGATAGAGAAGAAAACAGTCTAACAAACGTAGAGACAAACAGAAAAAAAAACCATAGAAGGAGAGAGATACTCAAAGTAATAAAGAGAGAAAGACACACGCAAAAACTTCACTAAGGAAAGGCACCAGCAGCTCGACCACCAGACACCAAATAACCACAATAACACTCGCCTTAATAATGTACAGTACACGCTAATGTCTCCTTCAACTTACCAGACATACCTCTCTCTCTCTCTATCTCTCTTCTTGCTACCTGTCTCTCTCTGTTCTCCCACTTCTCACTCTCTCTTTCCCCTTCTCCTTTCATTTTCCTTTCCCATTTCTCCACTCTCACTTCTTTCTTTCTTCCCCTTCTATCTCTCCTTTATCCCTGTGTGTCGAGGATTTCTCTGCATGGAAATCTATTCACCTGTTTATTGACTTATTTACTTTGCTTCCTCGCCTGAGTGTGTTGATGCAAAGCTGTTCCTACAAACTCTTTGTTGTCGTGACGTTGAAGATTTTGTTCAGCTTTTGTTCATAAGTAAAAAAAGAACATTCCGTAATTCCTGATGTAGGATGATTTAACCTCTCGACGACGATGATTTATTCCTCGGGGATTATGTTAAACCCCTCACGGACGATGATCTTATCCCATAATGATAATGATTTAACCCGTTGAGGACGATGAATTAACTCCTTGATGACGATGAGTTAATTCCTTTCACAATGACATCCCTGATAACTCCACTTGTTCATAAAATTCGAAATCCAACAGAGGCAGGGGTGGGATTCAGGAGATGCCATCTACTGGAGAGATGATAAAGAGTCAGAAGTGGCCATCACACAGGCGAGAAAACACGCCTTGACCCCGGCATAGTGAGCCGAAACTTACACAAGTCACAGACCTCGAGCCAATCCCACTGAGACCCCAAAACTGCTCTAGGCGGGCTGGATATACGGCCTTGTAAAAGAACCTCAACAATACTTTGTAATGCCTCTCCCTAGAGCCTGAAACCCAATAACAGCCGTAATTTTTTGTCCTTTGTAGTTGTATGAAGTTTTAACAAGTCCAATAACTTTTAATAGCTATGAAAGATAAAAGAGTAATGAAAATCAATACAGTTATTTGAATTAGCATTGATATATATATGTAATAAAAAAAGACCGTATTTTGTGAGGTTGTACTTGATATATGAAAAAAAGTCTGAATTTATGTTTTTAATGTTGATGGTTACTAATACATCGAAGAGTATAAGATTTACACATCTTTCTCCGAAATTAATTTACATTCTGAAGGAAATTTGTTTTCTCTTACTACAGAGGACAACGTTTTTCTTTTTCTTTGTTTGGGTTAACTAAGAGAAAAAAGAAGAAGAGAAGGTAAGGGAGAGAAGTGACAGAAGGATGTAGAAAGTGACAGAAGTTGGTTGAGACTGAAATTCACACACACACACACACACACACACACACACACACAGTCATCCAACCCAATTTAAGAGTAGGTGAGAGAAAGAAGGAGAAAGAGGAAGAAGAATTAGAAGAGAAAGCCAAGATGGACATTTTTGAGGTGGCGTTACTCAGCTCAGTGCAGACTCCTCAAAATGTGTCTCCCTAGAGTCAGACAAGAACGTGTTTTTTCTGTGAAGGTTTAGCAGACTGCTCTAAATTTCACCCATAAGAAAAGTTCCCATGTGTTTATTATCCAGAGAATTAACTAGCAGGTCAGAGATGTATAAACTCTAATATGTACAAGAGAAGGAGAGATAGGGGTGTGTCCTTTCCACACCCAGGAGAGAATGAGAGATATCTCACAAGGGAGGTAGTGTTTTTTTTCTCTCCTAAAGGATATATAGAGTTACTTTGTACATATCCATAACGAATCACGAAGTTTTTACTCTCTCTCTCTCTCTCTCTCTCTCTCTCTCGTCACGGAGGCAAACAAGAAGCCAAGTATTTCTTTCTCAGTACCGATTATAATTCAATAAAAATAAATATAAAAAACACCGCCGACTCAACTTTCCTCAGTGGTAATTCCACACCAATTAAAACTTAAATAACCCGCAATCTTGAAGTCTCAGAATCTTCGGGTAATCATTGTTCCGCTTTTACCTCCCTTACGCTTAACATCGTAAAAATCCACAAGACACAAATAAGACGACGGCTGGGGGGGTGATGTGGTTCTCTGCCCAAGTACCTTACCCCTCACCCCGCCACACACACACACACACACACACACACACACACACACACACACACACACACACACACACAGACCAGACTCGGCTAAAATTGTATCAGCAAACTTGAGTAAACGAAGGAATATCGTTGTCAGAATCTCACAGTAGGTAAATACTTCATCTCTCAAGGACACAAGGCGGAGAATCCACCCAGAAAGAGAAACAGAACAGAAACTTTTGTAAACAGTTCCTCTGCATCGTCCCGGGATGTAATTTATGGATTTGTGATTTAATTATAAGAATCCCTAAAGAAATTATGTCTTTTTGAAGGATTTGTTTCCCTTGTGATAAAAAGTGGTGTTGGAGACGTGAATTTGGGGGCTTTTGTGAAGATATGAGTGGCAGGTCTTGAACAGTTACTTTTTTCCGACTCGTAAAAAAAATGACAAAAAGATGACAGTGTCGGGGGATAATGATGTAAAGTTTGGAAACAACAGCTTGGAATCGAAATAAAAATATATGGGTTACATAAACAATCACGCCGGTGTATTTACACAACGACAACAAAAACAATAAAACTCACACAAACACAGTGAAAATAACTTCACACGAATGAATGAAAGATTAATTATCCAAATTTTATTGTCAAAAAATGATTATTGCAATATGTATAACATGAAGACGTGACCTGTAAATATGGAATAAAATAGGTAAGAGTCTCTTAAGACGACGCCCATAAGCGGTACTTTATGATTAATATGATAAAGAACTCTTACCTATCAACAGAAACAAAGAAAGAACTACAACAGACAAAAGACGTAAAACAACAACAACGGGAAATTAAATGAAAAAAGGAAGAACAAAAACAAAAGTGTGAGATATTACTGTGAGAACGAAGGAAGCGAAATGCTGTGGCGAGAAGGACGGAGATATTGCCAGAAAAGTGAACGAGCAGCAGAACAAGAAGACCCGCGCCTGGGTCCGAAGAGCCTGAGAGAAAACACAGAAAAAACGTGAGTGTCAGATTGAATAGATGAAATAAGATATTCCAAGGTATTCAGTTTCTGTTTCATATATTGCTAATTCCTCCTCGTATTTATCTTCTTCCGTCTTTCTTCATATACTCTCTTCCTTAACCTCTTACAAGCACCTTTACATCTCCTTCATCACGTCTTATCTTATAACTCTCATTCTCTTACACCTCTTTACACTTTCCTTCCCCCTCATTATCCACACATTCTTACGTTTTATCATCGACTTCTCTTTTTTACCTATTTTCTTTTCTTTTCTTTTCTTATCACCTCTTAAAATCTTCATCACCTGTTATTTTTATTTCAAAGTCTCTAACTATAATTCCTTCCTTCTTTGTTAATTCCTCTTTCGGTTTTTCCTTTGTCTGTTCTTATTCCTTTTCCCTTCATCTATTGTAAAGTTCTTCCTTCCGTCCCTTCCTCCTTCCCTCCTACAGCTAGTACACAGCCCTATCCT
>NW_024756165.1:0-7500 GCF_018991925.1 Homarus americanus
CTCAGGACATACTTCTGCTGTCACTTCCCCATCCCTAGGACATACTTATGCTGCCACTTCCCCTTCTTCAGGACCTACTTCCGCTATTACTTCCTTTGGACATAATTCTGCTGCGACTTCCTCAGGACATACTTCTGCTGCCACTTCCCCTCCCTCGGATACAAGTCACCATTAGTCCCGGAGCTGACACTGATGTCCACCACTTCCGGCAGCCAAGAAGCACCTCAGCCTAACCACGGTACTTGTCGCTCCCCTTATGGTGGTCCTGTGTCTGTCTCTCTTGTTTTTTATCATTAATCTGTTTGTCTGTCTGTGTATTGTTGACTAAGTGCATGTGTGTGTGTGAGTGAGTGAGTGAGTGAGTGAGTGTGTGTGTGTGAGTGTGTGAGTGTGTGTGTGTGTGTGTGTGTGTGTGTGTGTGTGTGTGTGTGTGTGTGTGTGTGTGTGTGTGTGTTAGGTGAGTGGAGTGAGTGTGTGAGGAGTGAGAGAGTGTGTGTGTGTGTGTGTGTGTGTGTGTGAGTGTGTGTGTGTGTGATATACTCTCTCTCCTTCTATAACCTCCCAAAGACATCATTAACAAAACCCAGTACACTCATCATGTAGGATCCCGGACGCAGTAACAAGTTCCGCCTCACAATAAAAGTTTTCTCGTTGCCCTTACACTGGGGACTGGCAGTAACCCCTCCTCCGCGGCCCCTCCCCCTGGCCCTCCTACCCGGTCACCCCACCCCTCCCCCCCCCACCCCCGGCCCCATCCTACAATCCAGATTTCTCAGTCGTTTAACAGATACACAGAGAACTCTACGAGATGTAATAAAACTAAAACTACTCTTACGGAAGGGAGGTTTTTAGGGGTCCAGCATCTGACTGTTGAGCTATGAAGGCGATATGTACTGTTGTTTACATGTTTATTGTCTCCCGGCCCCCGCTTAGCTGAAGGGTCCTAGGAGTGTTGTGTGTCCATCTGTCTGTACGTTCATCTTGTTCCTCCCTGTGTATGTCCATCACTCCAATCCTCTGTATGTCTGCCCGTCCATGCACCCCTCAATGAGTCCATCTGTTGCTCTGTCTGGTCATATGTTCCTCTGCACGTTCGTGTGTCAGAGTTGTGAACGCGACGCCACGAGAACGAACTGAACTATGGTCTCCATCTCTGGCACAAAGCTGCCTGATCTGGGGCTCTCAGACGAGGCCAATAAGCAATATTTTTCCCTCCTGATGTAGAGGAATTGTGGCTTCTATGTCGTCTTGGGTCACCAGTCGTGGCTGGGGGGGTAGATCGACGGGTTCTTATTGTGCGAGTTATATTAATCTAAGAAAATTATTATTTTTCCATGATAACTTCATATAAGTTACATTTGTATCTATGATTAATGTAAAGTATTTATTCAACATGACTTAGTGAATGATAAACAAACTGACAGTTGGCTTATTTTTTCTCCTTTATCTCTTGCGTAAACCCCACGAGGAAGATAATTTTCTTTGCCAGGGAAATGGAATTTTATGCAATTTATAGTCTCGGTAAGCCTAACTGTCTTATATACAACAAATGAAAAAAATTCTGTTATTTTATTTAACTCTACACAACCGAACTTCCCGCTGTTCCTATATTCTACAAGACGGTCATAGTTTGTTTTACGTATCATCCTCTCTTTATCCTATCACTGTTTACTACTTCATTTTCTATCGAAAAAAATACAAAGTTGTTTCAAACATAAGGGAATTACTGATGGCAGAGACACATACTGTAGTTGTCACACACAACAACTGCCTGGAATATAACCACGTATGTGGTTCCCGGGACTCTTTATCACCCCCTGCACCATGACCTATGAACACCCTCTCCTGGCGACCACCTGGCTAGGCAGGCCCTTGGTTCTTACAACCCGCACCCTGGTATATCCTCCACTACCCCAGGCGAAGACACATAACCCTTAATTTAGAACCATTACCTGTTGCTGTCTCTGGCCAAACACCGTACCTGCAAAACACAATAAAATATCACTATTAGCTGAAGGAAAAAATAATATTTATAGGTAATTAATTGTTACTTGTACATTTCAACGTTACTCTTAATAAGTTTACAAGAGCAGGTGAGATATTGTGACAAACTGCAATTTATTTTCCTTATGCAATATTTTCTCCGCGACATCCACCGCATCTGATGGTGAGGAAGCACTTTCTTAACACACCATTATTGAACTTATAATGTATACATAAACTACATGTTAAGTGCTACCTAAAAAAAAATCTTGTATCACTGATTCTAATTATCTCGTAGAATTGTACACAAACAATAAAGTGCTTAAGTGAGTGCGTAAGTAGCAAGCAGTATAAGTAAATAAGTGTATTCGTACATAAATATGCCCGTAAATAAATAAATAAATAAATAAATAATTAAATAAACAAGTAATTAAGTTATTATCTAGCTAATATATTAGAAACTCGACATAATTCAGTAAATTGCGTGCGCACCGTGTTTGGAGGCCACATTTACCGTGCCTCGGGAAAATTGGCTGGCAGGGAGCATATTGTCCGGCGGGAACATTTTAAGCGATATGTTCAATTTCCTTCCAAAGGTGATTAAAGTTATTTTTGTTGGAAAACTCAAGTTTTAATTCAACTCTTATGTTGCTGTCATAAGCCTTCCGCTAAAGTGCAGTGCAGTGGTTTTTACCGGGGAAAAATTGAGTGTGTACAATTTTAAAGAAAGAAAGAAAGAAAGAAAGAAAGAAAGAAAGAAAGAAAGAAATACAAAAGAAAGAAAAAGATTTAAGGAGAACAACAACAACGACAGCAACAACAACAACATAAAGAGCAAGGAAGGAGGAACAAGAAATAGCGGAGGAGGAGACCGCTAATCTCCCCGTCAGGCCACACCAGTTCCAAAGAAGAACCGACGGAATAGCCTCATTATCCACTTCTTCAGTGGTTTTGTTGAGACACACATTCACCTACAAAGATCACAGTTAGAAAATTACGACTGTTTGAGTCCTCGATTTGACAGCATACTATGGACGGATTGATACACGGACAGACACACGGACGGACTAATACACGGAGAGACAAACGGACGGACTGATACATCGACAGACGAACAGACGATCTGATAGGAAACACAGACAGATACACGGACAGACTGATAAACTAATATAGACAGGAACGGACTGATCAACCAACAGACTGGAGGACGGACTAATAAACCAACAGACTCGAGGACGGACTAATAAACCAACAGACTCGAGGACGGACTAATAAACCAACAGACTCGAGGACGGACTAATAAACCAACAGACACACAAACATACAGTATAGTCGAACAGTCTACTACGGACCTAAAATAATCACTCCTATTGTTCTCTCTCCAGACGGCAGTAAACACAAATAAATTCAACTACTTTAAAACATTCCCATATATCAACACACAAATTCGAATGTACAGTTGCCGACATAAATCCCCGGACACGTGACAGTATCTAATGTGTGAGTACTTGAAGATCATTAGGTGATGGAGAATGGAAATTTGACGTATTTTCTCGAATTTGTCTCTGTATTAAGGAGTGTTATTTTCAATCTGTAGTTCCGATATACAATGTAATGAAAAGCAGATATTACCAACTGTTTGGGGAATTTTGTCCACAACTGTACATCATAAAATAGAACATAGGTTAACACGATCACCCTTACAGCACTAATATGTTTTATATATATATATATATATATCTTGATAAAATCCACGTTTTCATTGTGGATTTACATGAAATATATATATATATATATATATATATATATATATATATATATATATATATATATATATATATATATATATATATATATATATATATATATATATATATATATATATATATATATATACATACACCTGGTGTTAGTGCCACAGTAAATTAATACACATTACTTATTCAATTTAGTCAATGCGGTATATTATTGGTATTTAGTATAACATGGTGGACCTTAACACGTTAATATAGAGCCGGTATTAACAATAGATTAGTTTAATACTCCAGTTTCTGAACTATTTTCCTCGGCACTCCCTGATTCCTCTCTCTTACCAACACGTTCTTCGTTTTCTTCTATTTTCTTCTTCTTTTCTACTTATTTTCTTCTTTGTCTGTTCTTATTACAACTTATTCCTCCTCCTACACCACCACCTTCTTTCCCATTTCCTTCTTCACCTCCTCCTCCTTCTCCACTTCCGCCACCCTGGATCAGACACCACCACACTTGACACAACATCAGCACCACCATCACACCTAACAATACCACCACCACCACAATTAACACATCACCATACCTAACATACTACACACAATACTACCAACACCACACACAACACCACTACCACACCATCACCACACCTAACACATCACACCTAACACACCACACCACCACCACACCTAACACACCACACCACCACCACAACTAAGACAAACTTGCAGACCAACGCCTCAGCCATGCCTGTGGTTTAACCGACACTTGAAGTCTGCTCGAGTTGACAACAGAAATATGGCGACAACAACATAACACTGACAGGAAGACTTTCTTAACCGAGCGACTAGACAAACAAGGTACCTACGTGGTAAACAAGATCCGAATATATACACTGAACATTAAAACAAACAAGGTAAACAGTATTAGTCAAAGCAAGAGAAACTAGTAAGAAATAAACAACATATGCAAACAATTTCGACAAAATATTATAACATAGCACAAGAAACAAGTTAAACAAAGTACAAAATAAATTACTAGATAAAAATAGTAATAATAAAACAAGGTGTAAGGCAAACTAGATACACGTTAACAGGAAAATAAAACCACATATACAAGACAGGATGTAAACAAAAAGCGCATCAAACAGAGCAGGAGATCAAATGTGAGCTATAGATCGTATTAGGACTAAGGGAGGGATCCCTATCATATGCGGTGTCCTGCCTAGAAGGAGAGTTGGCAGTGAATGGTTGTCAAGGGCGGTTGGTGTCAACGACCGTCTTGACAGATATTGCAAGTCAATATCAGTCCCATTCATTGACAACTGGGACAACTTCTATGGCAGAAGGGACCTTTATGCTAGGGATGGGGTGCACCTGTCTAGGGATGGAGTACTACTCCATTGGAGTAGCAACCCTGGCTGGGGCTCTAGAGGGGGCAGTTCAAAAGATATCGAAGTCTTTAAACTGCTAGGAGAACATATGAGCCCGGGGGTGGAGGAGACTGCAGTGGGAGCGGGTAAACAAAGGGAAAGATTACAGGGAAATAGTGTTAGGAATGATGACAAAACTGAATTAGACAGGGAGTTTAAAACTAAACGCGGTAAGGGGAGGACTCAGAACACGACTAACTTAAATGTATACTACGCAAACAGTAGAAGTATGAGAAACAAAATGGATGATATTAGGGCCTTGGTATGTACCGAAAAAATCGATATAATTGCATTCACTGAAACATGGATCAACCTAGACACACGTGAGTTACCAGTCGAATACCAAATTGCGGGTTACAAACTGTTCCATACCGATAGGCAGACCAGGAAAGGAGGCGGAGTAGCAATCTATGTTAGGGATAATCTGAAGTGTGAAATAAATAAGGAAATAAAAACTGAGCGGAATACAAAAGCAATTTGGATAGAATTAATCGACGGTAGAGAAAAATTAATCACAGGAGTAATATATAGACCTTCCAATCTTGATAGAGTCAAAGAGCGACTTATCTGGGATGAAATGCGCAGGGCTTCCATACACAACAAAGTCTGTATAGTAGGCGACTTTAACCTTGGCCAAATAGATTGGACTGACCTTACAGGTAACTCAGAATCAGAGGATTTTCTCGAGACTATCCTGGACTGTTTTCTAAGTCAACATATAACTGAACCCACCTGCTGCTGCTGCCATTGCAAATACAGGATCAACTCACCCACAGTCCACTACCACCACCTACTGCTGCTGCACATACAAGATCACCTCCCCCACAGTCCACCATCACCACCTGCTGCTGCTGCACCTACAGCTTCAACTCCCCCAACAGTCCACCACCGCCACCACCTGCTGCTGCTCCTGCTGCACCTACAGGATCAACTCCCCCACAGTCCACCATCACCACCTGCTGCTGCTCCTGCTGCACCTACAGGATCAACTCCCCCACAGTCCACCATCACCACCTGCTGCTGCTGCACTTACAGGATCGACTCCCCCACACTCCACCATCACCCCTGCAACCACTGCACCTAGAGAATCACCTCCCCCACATTCCACCATCACCACAACCTGTTGCCACTGCACCTACAGGATCACCTCCCCCTCAGTCCACCATCAGCACCTGCTGCTGCTGCGCCTACACGATCACCTCCCCCTCAGTCCACCATCACCACCTGCTGCCACTACACTTACAGGATCAACTCCCCCACAGTCCACCATCACCACCTGCTTCTGCTGCACCTACACGATCACCTCCCCCACAGTCCACCATCGACACCTGCCGCCACTGCACCTACAGGAACAACTCCCCCACAGTCCACCATCACCACCGAGTACGAGTACGAAGTCTTTAGTTAAGAGGTGAAAGAAGATTATTAGGGGTTGAGGGAAAAGTGGTGAAACTGAAATACAGCAGGAGTAGAAAGAATCTGGGCTCAACCAGATAGCTTCATCTTTCTTATTGGTGTTTTATCTTTGTTCTGCTCCCTTGGGTCGTCAGACCTTTGTATTAATATTGGTTTATTTATATAATGCTGCTTATTATTATTATTTTTATTATTGTTGGAGTTAGTGAGCTCGCCCAGGTCCTTGTGTAACTGGGAGGGTAGTCACATTACTTATTTATTTATTTATTTTTTTTTTATTTTTTATTTTTTTTGAGGTGTTAGTTAAGTGTTAGTTGTGTTAGTCTAAAGGTACACTGTATGGAGAGGCCTGCCAGGTTCTTAGTGGAGCTGGTAGGTCACTCTCATCTTTATTCCCCTATTAATGTTTTATGTGTAAATGTGTATATTGGGGCAGGAGATGGTTCAATTACTTCTTCCTGGCTAATGTAGCTGGGAGGGTAATCACATTATTATTATTATTATTATTATTTATTTTATTTTTTTCGGAGTTAGTGAGCCCGCCCAGGTCCTTGTGTAGCTGGGAGGATAATCACATTTTTTTTTTTTGCTAAGATGTTAGTTCAATGTTAAATGTTAATTGTTAAATATTAGTTATGTTAGTCTAAAGGTACACTGTATGGAGAGGCCTCTAATCCACCACTACCACCTGCTGCTGCCACATGTTATACAGCTGCTGTAACCTACAGGATCAACTCCACAGTCCACCACCACCTGCTGCTGCTCCACCTACAGGATCAATTCCCCCAACGTCACCACCACCTGCTGTTGGGTTGCTGCACCTACAGGATCAACTCCCACAGTTCACCATCACCACCTGCTGCTGCTGCTGCACCTACAGGATCAACTCCCCCACAGTACACTACCACCACCTGCTGCTG
>NW_024756166.1:0-7220 GCF_018991925.1 Homarus americanus
TGTGTGTGTGTTTTAAAACCAAGACACAGTGCCAAATAGGACGATGCCAGAACAAGTTGTGCACTTATCCTGTGAAGTGAATATAATACGAGAGAGAAAGAGAGAAAGAGAGAGAAGAGAGAGAGAGAGAGAGAGAGAGAGAGAGAGAGAGAGAGAGAGAGAGAGAGAGAGAGAGACTAATTTATATATATAAAAAATATAAAATAAATACCCCCAATAAATAGATATACGAACGAATGAATAGGGACAAACAAGGACCAACAAATTATAAATATTGAGAATCGAAAAAATAAAATAAAATATAACGAAAAAATAAATAATTCAAGGGTAGATGATTAGATTTTTTTTCCTCGCATAAAATGTTCAAATTCCTTTTCAAGATCAACATTATATGAAGCGACCAATCAAAGCCACCTCCTTAATCATGGGGGATCAACCAGTCAGATCCCGTGTTTACACAATCATCACGTTAATCGACCAATCAGATCCTTTGTTTACATTATCATCACGTTAATCGACCAATCAGAACAACTACAATTTTTCACAGAAGAAAGGCGTGGGATATCGTGAAATCTGGACCACTATATAATATTCTGATTAAAAAAATGATAAGAAAAGGAATGTATGAGGGAATATAAAATAAATATGAAGGATTGTTGTAAAATAGTGAAGGGGTTAACAAGGGAGGGGAAGGGGGAAGGGGGAAGGATGGAGGGAGAGAATTCCAACACGTATTCCTAGCATTTTTTTGTTCTCTTGGTACATCCACAGTCTCCAGAAGCCCTGAACTGACGGAATGTAAGACTGGAGAGAGAGAGAGAGAGAGAGAGAGAGAGAGAGAGAGAGAGAGAGAGAGAGAGAGAGAGAGAGAGCCCACCTAAAAACACCCAAACAATCATAAACTCAAACAAGAGGTCCTCGGGGCAACACAGTGATACACTCCACCCTGTCATAATAGACCTCAGTCCTGTTAAGCCCAACCTAACCTAATTTAGCTATTAGAATGGCGGCCATATATGGATTTGGGGCCCATTAGGACTGGGGCCTATTAAGACTCAGGACCCATTAGACAAGATGCCCACAAAAACATCCCGGCATTTTCACCTTTAATGGCCGTTTCTACTTAACACTATCATCCCTCCCCACACACACCAGCAAAGAGTTTAAATTTCCACAGTGAAAACAGCAATGCAGCATTTCCGTGAGAACAACAGTTTGCGTGTGTCAAGTGAAGTTAATTTATCGTCGCACAGCAGTCGGCAAAACACACTGTCAGAGGCTGTTTGGTTATGAATGAGGTCACACAGCAGGAACAAAGGCAGAGGGAGACGATTATAGGAACAGAGGAAGACGATTATAGGAACAGAGGAAGACGATTATAGGAACAGAGGAAGACGATTATAGGAACAGAGGAAGACGATTATAGGAACAGAGGAAGACGATGGAACAGAGGAAGACGATTAGGAACAGAGGAAGACGATTATAGGAACAGAGACACATAGAAGAGAGGGAGACGATTATAGGAAACAGAGGAAGACACAGGAACAGAGGAAGACGATTATAGGAAATAGAGGAAGATGATTATAGCAGTAGGAAGACGATTATAGGAACAGAGGAGACGATTATAGAACAGAGGAAGACGATTATAGGAACAGGAACAGAGGAAGACGATTATAGGAACAGAGGAAGACGATTATAGGAACAGAGGAAGACGATTATAGGAACAGAGGAAGACGATTATAGGAACAGAGGAAGACGATTATAGGAACAGAGGAAGACGATTATAGGAACAGAGGAAGACGATTATAGGAACAGAGGAAGACGATTATAGGAACAGAGGAAGACGATTACAGGAACAGAGGAAGACGATTATAGGAACAGAGAAGACGATTATAGGAACAGAGGAAGACGATTATAAGAGCGAAGGAAGACGATTATGGGAACAGAGGAAGACGATTATGGGAACAGGAAGACGATTATAGGAACAGGGGAAGACGATTATAGGAGCAGAGGAGACGATTACAGGAACAGAGAGGAAGACAGATTATAGGAACAGAGAAGACGATTATAGGAACAGAGAAGACGATTATAGGAACAGAGGGAGACGATTATAGGAACAGAGAAGACGATTATAGGAACAAGAGGAGAAGACCGATTATAGGAACAGGGGAGACGATTATAGGAACAGGGAAACGATTATAGGAACAGAGGAAGACGATTATAGGAACAGAGGAAGACGATTATAGGAACAGAGGAAGACGATTATAGGAACAGAGGAAGACGATTATAGGAACAGAGGAAGACGATTATAGGAACAGAGGAAGACGATTATAGGAACAGAGGAAGACGATTATAGGAACAGAGGAAGACGATTATAGGAACAGAGGAAGACGATTATAGGAACAGAGGAAGACGATTATAGGAACAGAGGAAGACGATTATAGGAACAGAGGAAGACGATTAGAGGAACAGAGGAAGACGATTATAGGAACAGAGGAAGACGATTAGAGGAACAGAGGAAGACGATTATAGGAACAGAGGAAGACGATTATAGGAACAGAGGAAGACGATTATAAGAACAGAGGAAGACGATTATAGGAACAGAGGAAGACGATTATAGGAACAGAGGAAGACGATTATAGGAACAGAGGAAGACGATTATAGGAACAGAGGAAGACGATTATAGGAACAGAGGAAGGCGATTACAGGAACAGAGGAAGACGATTATAGGAACAGAGGAAGACGATTATAGGAACAGAGGAAGACGATTATAGGAACAGAGGAAGGCGATTACAGTAACAGAAGACGATTACAGCAGTAGGAAGTCGATTCGGAAGCATAAACAGCATTTGAGAAGGACATGCACAGCAACAAGGAAAGACAAGTTCAGCAACAAATACAGCATTAGTTGAAGGCGAATAGAACAGCAGAAACAACAGTACAGGAAGATAAATATAGCAGTAGAGGTAGACAAGAACAGCAGTGGCCCACGCAGTACAATTTCCTGCAGCATAAAATAACAGCATTGGCTCGCCAGTAATGTAGCAACAGCAATAAGGAGAGCAGAGTCCAGCCACTACCACTACTACCACACCACAGCAGCAACGTCCATTATCACCACTGCCACCATTACTACCATATCACAGTAATCACCACTGCCACCACCACTGCCACCATTACTACCATATCACAGTAATCACCACTACCACCACCACTGCCACCATTACTACCATATCACAGTAATCACCACTGCCACCATTACTACCTCACCATACAGTAACTACCACGACTAATACACAGCAATTACCATACCACAGCAACCACCACGACTACCACCATTATTACCACACCACCACAATAACAACTACACAACAACTATATCTTCACTACAGTAACACAGCAGGCACAGCAACACAGCAGACACAGTAACACAGCAGGCACGGCAACACAATAGGCACAGCAACACAGCAGGCACAACAAAACAGCAGACACAGCAAAACAGCAGGACAGCAACACAGCAGGCACAGCAACACAGCAGGCACAGCGTGGAGGGAGAGAATCAATAGCAAGAGGTCCTGCAGTCATTATGACAGTTCGCCCCGGACACTGACGGCGTGGCCAGCTATCTGACACTACCAGCTGTATGGCACTACCAGTTGTGTGGCACTACCAGCTGTATGGCACTACCAGTTGTGTGGCACTACCAGTTGTGTGGCACTACCAGCTGTATGGTACTCCCAGCTATATGGCACTACCAGCTGTATGGCACTACCAGTTGTGTGGCACTACCAGCTGTATGGCACTCCAAGCTGTGTGACATTACCAGCTGTTTGGCACTCCCAGCTATATGGCACTCCCAGCTGTGTGTCACTACCAGCTGTATGCCTACCAGCTGTATGGCACTCCCATCTATGGCACTCCCCAGCTGTGTGGCACTACCAGCTGTGTGGCACTCCCAGCTGTGGTACTCCCAGCTATATGGCACTCCCAGCTGTGTGGCACTCCCAGCTGTATGCTTTTCAGCTGTATGGCACTCCAAGCTGTATGGTGCTCCCAGCTGTATGGCACTGGCACTCCAGCTGTGTGGCACTACCAGCTGTGTGGCACTACCAGCTGCATGACACTCCCAGTTGTATGGTACTCCCAGCTATATGGCACTCCCAGCTGCATGACACTCCCAGCTGTGTGGCACTACCAGCGGTATGGCACTCCCAGCTGTGTGGCACTCCCAGCGGTATGGCACTACCAGCGGTATGGCACTCCCAGCTGTGTGGCACTCCCAGCTGTATGACACTACCAGCGGTATGAAACTACCAGCTGTATGACACTCCCAGCTGTAACGTCAAGGATGGTACACACGCACCGTGACGTCAAGGCCGGTAGCCACACCGTGACGTCAAGGCCGGGAGCCACACCGTGACGTTATGTTTGCCAGACATTAGTGAGGTATCCTGACGTCACAGTTGACACACACACACTGCTTGGGATATTTATAATAGGTATGAGACAAACTTCCGGGGAACCAGCTGCTGCCTGTGACATGTAGGAGGAGGAGGAGAAGAAGAGGAGGAGCAGGAAGAGGAGGATAGGAATTAAAGAATAGGATAATATAAAAGGAAAAGATGAGGAGAATAAGCGCGCGCACACACACACACACAATAATGACCTCCACTACACACTAATGACTGATCATTAATCTCCCTGCAGCTGACACCAAGTCATTATTGTGCTTTCGTTCAATTTACTGATTCCGTGTTTTGTTGCTTTTCCCTCTCTTGTCCTTATTTTCCTCTTCCTTCCCTTCACCTGAACCTTCTCTTTCCCATCCACCCACCCACCCACACAATCCGTCCCTTCCACCCACCCACACATTCCCTTCCTTCCTTCCTCCCACCCTCTCACCCACACACACACTCCTCTCCCTCTCATATTCCCTCCCTCTCTCCCACATCCCCCCTACCACTCCACCAGGCTGACGTGCGATTGGTTTTCAGGTCTCAGCTGATCGTAAAAAGTAAACAAACAGCTCAATGAGGTAGTTGGGCTAATTAACTGACCATGCTATCAAACTCATAAGATCTCAAGCCGCGAGGAAGAGTCGACCGATTTTTTTTTTAATTTCCCGATTTTTTTTATAAAGTTTCCCCCCGATATTTAGTAGTTTCTCGATATTTTGGACGGTTCCCGATATTTTTACTACTCTTTATTTTAATTTTATGCAGTTTTCCGATTTTTACACATGTTCCTACATTATGTAGTTTCCGATATCTTTTAAAAATTTTCCGATACTTTGCAAACTTTCTCGGTACTGAAATCTAAAAAAAATGTCCCGATATTTTCCACATTTTCCCGATCCTCACCTTGTCGATCTCACAGTGGTTTTAATAGTAAGATTAATCCTTTGAGGACAATGATTTAAACCATCATCCTCAAAAGGTTAAACCATCACCTTAAAAGGTTAAACCATCACCTCAAAAGGTTAAACCATCACCTTAAAAGGTTAAACCATCACCTCAAAAGGTTAAACCACCATTCTCAAAAGGTTAAACCATCATCCTCAAAATGTTAAACCATCACCTCAAAAGGTTAAACCATCACCTTAAAAGGTTAAACCATCACCTCAAAAGGTTAAACCATCATCCTCAAAAGGCTAAACCATCACCTCAAAAGGTTAAACCACCATTCTCAAAAGGTTAAACCATCATCCTCAAAAGGTTAAACCATCACCTCAAAAGGTTAAACCATCACCTCAAAAGGTTAAACCATCACCTCAAAAGGTTAAACCATTATCCTCAAAAGGTTAAACCATCACCTCAAAAGGTTAAACCATCACCTCAAAAGGTTAAAGCATCATCCTCAAAAGGTTAAACCATCATCCTCAAAAGGTTAAACCATCATCCTCAAAAGGTTAAACCACCATCCTCAAAAGGTTAAGCCACCATCCTCAAAAGGTTAAACCATCACCTCAAAAGGTTAAACCACCATCCTCAAAAGGTTAAAAACCTGGATTAAAATGTTCAGGACATATAATAAGGCGTGGGGAAGAAGAAGAAGAAGAAGAAGGGCATAAAGACATAATAAAGGATAATTAGAGAGGAAGGACAGGACCAATAAACTATGGAGAAGGAATAGCCGAGGTTACCACACCATAACAAATTTAATCTCTCTCTCTCTCTCTCTCATGTTTATCACCCCTCCCCCTCCTAAAAATCTACCTCAGGCTACGGTTCAACATGACAAATGCCACCTGTCCTTGAGGCACTCCCAGGTAGCGCCGCGCCTGTCCCAGAATAACACCGCCCCGTGTGACCTGATTCAACCTTGGCCGCGGGGTGACAGTACAAGTGGAGGTCAGGTGAGGAGGTGACGGGGGATGGAGAAATAGAATGACAACAGCACAATGCAACGTGCTAGAGGTGCCATGAAGCTACCTGGGTGTATGTGGGGTGGTGCCACATGGCTTCTGGTGTATATTACAGGTAGTGCCACATGAAGCTACCTGGTGTATATTACAGGTAGTGTCACATGAAGCTACCTGGTGTATATTACAGGTAGTGCCACATGAAGCTACCTGGTGTATATTACAGGTAGTGCCACATGAAGCTACCTGGTGTATATTACAGGTAGTGCCACATGAAGCTACCTGGTGTATATTACAGGTAGTGCCACATGAAGCTACCTGGTGTATATTTCATTCCGAACCAGGGAAATTCTACCTGCAGGTACCTGGTATAATTAACACCTAAGTACCTTTACCTGAACCTCTCACTTGTCGCCCGGATTATTAAATGCACGTTTCCAAGGGTTACCCATTTTCCCAAGGTTTTCCTATTTTCCTGTGGCTTTTTCCCCTCCCAAACTTTTCCTAATTTCCCACAACTTTCCCATATACCTATAGGTTTTAATTTCCCCCAACGCCTTCATGTTTTCCCCAGACTTATCTATTTCCCAGAGTGTTTTCCCCAAGGTTATAATAATTTCCTAATACTTTCCTCCTTATAAGAATCTTTCCAGTACCTCTCAGCTCCTGCTACTTTCTCTACTTTCACTTAATGCTCTCAAGTGTCCTCAATTTTCTTGGGCACTTTCGTTACTTTCCGACTTAGCTTTTTCTCAAACTTTCCCTATTTCTATCTGGATCTCCCTACTTTCACCACGAAACTTTCAAAGAGATGTTTCAAACTTTGGATTTTCGTTGGATTAATTTGTTTACTTTCTCT
>NW_024756167.1:0-12500 GCF_018991925.1 Homarus americanus
CTATTACGTATTGCTATGGTGGTAGGTGATAGTGGTTGTAGGTGGTGAGGGTAGTGGGTGGTGATGGTGAGGGTAGGGGGGTGGTGAGAGGTTGTTGTGATTGTTGGTGGTGACTGGTGGTGGTGGAGGGTAGGGGTGGTGATATTGGTGATGGTGGTGACAAGGGTGATGGTTCAAGGTGGGTGTGGTGTGTCCCTTCCGGAGAGAGAGGAGGGAGAGGAGAGAGAGAGAGAGAGAGAGATTCATTTCAAAATAAAGACTTGTTATCGACTGTGTGACATCTAACGAAAATCCAAACTATCACGTCATAACTTTACAGCACCATACACCGTGTTGTTGTTGTTGTTGTTGTTGTTGTTGTTGTTGTTGTTGTTGTGTCATTACTCCCTCCTCTTCCACCTCTTCCACCTCCCTCTTCTCCCTCTGCTCGGTAATTGATTCAAGAATTACTCACACCGTTATATAAATCTACGTATTGAGACTACATAATCACCTTCAACCCGGAAAGATATATTACACAAGATATTATTATTATTAAGATGGGTTGAGGTTCGAAGCAGTGTGTTCGAGCAAGAGAAGTGCTTACTTCACCTGAACCAGTCACCGTGGAACTTGAATCACCGTGTAGGTTAACGTGGAGACCGAGACACGATCGCCATCCATCCATTAGTTGATTCTGGTATCCATTTATATCCACATCCATCCACCACTTTATCTATCTCCATAAGTTCCACCTGCATCATCCATCTCCTCCACCTGTATCATCCATCTCCTCCACTATCTTCTTCTACATCCACTAGTGAAGCCGTGGATGAGGAAATGTAATGATGTAGAGAACTCCATCTAGTGAGGCCCTAAAATAATGTAGAAGTGGAGGCATGCAGGAGATGTGAATTACCTGTAGGATAGTGCCCCTGTGGAGAGCCGTGACCTCACTTCACCAAGGTGGACGAGAGAGAGAGAGAGGTTACAAAAGATGTCACACAATTTTGATATAGATACTCAACTTAGGAACACTGTGACCATTTAGAAGCGAAGGTGTGTCGACTAATGTTACAAATAAATATCGCGAAAATTTGTTAAAGATTCTCTATTGATCAGACATCATTGCTTCACTTAACGAAGATATTAACGAATATTACACATCGATATTGCAAATTTGATAAAAATTCTACTTAAATGACATCATGACTTCACTTAATAGAAAGGAATATAGATGTCACAATTATCAATAGATACACCATGACTTCACTTTTAATAAGGTTGGCAGCGAGTGGTCGAGAATTTCACAATGCTAATAACACCGAATGTCCCTTCGTAAATAATAAGTGAGATGACTAGGCACTTCACTTCCACACACACACACACTAACAAAAAACAAAACAACAACAAAAAAAAAATTCTACTTAAAGAACATCATGACTTCACTTAACTTTAGAAAGGAATTACAGATAGATGTCACAATTACTTCAATAGATACACCATGACTTCACTTTAATAAGGTTGGCAGCGAGTGGTCGAGGAATTTCACAATGCTAATAATACCGAATGTGTCCCTTCGTGGGGTCATTAGGTGAGATGACTAGGTACTTCACTTTCCACACACACACACACACTTTATCACTTGGCCAAGGAGTTACTTACCCTTGCATTGTTTTTCTCAGCATTAAGTATAATAATATACTCCGTTATAACCATGATTGTCTTGTCATTAATATAACAGTAAATTAATATAAGCCAGTTTAATTATTTTTATTATGTGCATTTATTATTCTCTTGTTTTCACTTTTATTCGTTTATTATCAGTTCTTTTATTTCTCTCAATGTTTATCTATTTGGTTATTTATCTCTGTTCATTTATTTATTACTAAGTTTATTTGTTATTTTATTTAGTTATTCATTAAATGTTTCTTTGTTTTCTATCTTGGTTTTGTTTACATTTGATACAGAGTAGCTGGAATCCGTCTCGTTCGTCGATCTTAAAGTCGGATTATATTTACGTTTTTGCAATCAGATCCGGATTCAGACTAATTCAAGATGGCGATTGTTCTTAGATATTCAGGAGGTGGTAAGGCTGTCGACTCCACTACTTTCAGAGCAAAAAAAAAAAAATCAAGTTACAAGAAACGAATCAGGTTATAAAATGGTGATGTAAGACTTACGTTCAGACGTCAAGGAAACAAGTCAGGTTTAAGATGGTGACGCAACTGAACGTCCACACAACGATGAACGTATCTGAGGGAGAAACAATGATTTTTTCTTCGTTTAGTTTATGTAATTTTTTTTTTATCTTTCTTTGCGGTGGGATGAAGGTCGTTCGTTTTGTGTGAACGTACGTGTTACAGTATTACAGGTAGCCCAAGTTAATAGGTGCTAGTGGTAGTTCCTTTGTAGCCCTCTATTTCTTGTAGTCCTATAGCCCTTTTGTAGCCCTGTAGTGGTGTAGTCGTGGTTCTTGGAGTCATATAGCCTTGTAGTCCTGACCTATGTAGTTCCGGTTCCTCATTGGAGACGGAGAGAAATGAATTATGTACTGAAAAAAAAGGGAAAAAAATCGATTGCACTGATAGATTCAATAACTGAAACACACACACACACATACACACACACACACACACACACATACATACACACACACACACACACACACCTCGATACATCTTTATTATTCCCCGTAACAACATAACGGCGTGTGATTGTCTCTCTGTTTTACACCCTAGAAAAGGTTAAATATTTTTTGTTATCTCACGAGCGTATTGTAATTAAACATGACTTGTAATAATGCATTCATATATACGTTCATGTTATTTAAGTTAACATTAAGTTTATATATTTTATTTTTTATTTGCATTGTACAAGGTTTAAAAATGGTATTGTTATTGTTTTTTTTTGTTTTTATCTTATCACGTCTATCCTGTTATGATTGTGTCCTTATCTACGTTATCTCTTGTTTTTATTCTTTGTTTATTCTATGTTATCTTTTAATTAATTTGTGTGACAGGTAGAGGAACAGGTATCAATAAAAATAGACGGGGAGTGATACGTGTAGAAAGTGACAGGAAAGTGATAATAACAATACACACACACACACACGCACACGCACACACACACACACACACACACACTTAGTTTGACAATGCTTCCTGTTAATTCACTGTTGATACTGAGTTGAGTTTGTAATGAGTCGAGTTTGTTCACACAAAGTAGAGTTACGTTGGTACCAAGTCCGATCATATTGATACTGAATCGAATTAGGTCACAATTAGTTCACATTGAGTCGAATTAGGTTCACATTGAGTCGAATTAGGTTCACATTGAGTCGAATTAGGTTCACATTGAGTCGAATTAGGTTCACATTGAGTCGAATTAGGTTCACATTCGAGTCGAATTAGGTTCACATTGAGTCGAATTAGGTTCATTGAGTCGAATTAGTCACATCGAGTCGAATTAGGTTCACATCGAGTCGAATTAGGTTCACATCGAGTCGAATTTAGGTTCACATCGAGTCGAATTAGGTTCACATCGAGTCGAATTAGGTTCACATCGAGTCGAATTAGGTTCCAAATTGAGTCGAATTAGGTTCACATTGCGTCAAAACAGCTTTAGATTGAGTCGAATTAGGTTCAGAATGAATGAAGTAGATTTTATAATGAGTCGAATCAGGTTCATACTAAGTCGAGTCATGTTGGTTCATGTGATCACCACCAACACGTATCCAATGAACAATATTCAAGTCATTCTTCAGTCATGTCTGACGTAACACAGCGTAACACGACGTAACACAGCGTAACACAACATAACACAGCGTAACACAACATAACACAGCGTAACACAACATAACACAGCGTAACACAGCGTAGCACGTAACACAACATAACACAGCATAACACAGCGTAACGCAACATATACAGCGTAACACAACATAACACACACACAAATATATACAGCGTAACACAACATACATGCGTAACACAACATAACACAGCATAACACAGCGTAGCACAGCGTAACACAACATAACACAGCGTAACACAACATAACACAGCGTAACACAACATAACACAGCCTAACACAACATAACACAGCGTAACACAGCGTAGCACAGCGTAACACAACATAACATACATAACATAAAGCGTAACGCAACATATACAGCGTAAACACAACATAACACACACAACATATACAGCGTAACACAACATAACACACACAACATATACAGCGTAACACAACATAACACACACAAATATATACAGCGTAACACAACATAACACAGCGAAACACAACATAACACAGCGTAACACAAACATATACAGCGTAACACAACATAACACAGCGTAACACAACATATACAGCGAACACAACATAACACAGCGTAACACAACATAACACAGCGTAACACAACATATACAGCGTAACACAACATAACACAGCGTAACACAGTATAACACAGCATAACACAACATATCACAGCGTAACACAACATAACGCAGCATAACACAACATAACACAGCGTAACACAATATAACACACAACATAACACAACATAACACAGCGTAACACAATATAACACACAACATAACACAGCATAACACAACATAACACAGCGTAACACAATATAACACACAACATAACACAGCGAAAACACAACATAACACAGCGAAACACAACACAGCGTAACACAACATAACACAGCGTAACACAAACATAACACACCATAACACAACATAACACAGCGTAACACAACATAACACAGCGTAACACAGTATAACACAAACATAAACACAGCGTAACACATAACACAGTGTAACACAACATAACACAGCGTAACACAGTATAACACAACATAACACAGCGTAACACAGTATAACACAACATAACACAGCGTAACACAACATAACACAGCGTAACACAACATAACAACAGGTAACACAACATATACAGCGTAACACAACATAACACAGCGTACAGTATAACACAACATAACACAGCGTAACACAACATAACACAGTATAACACAACATAACACAGCGTACAGTATAACACAACATAACACATGAAACACAACATAACACAGCGTAACACAATATAACACAGCGTAAACACAGAAACACAACATAACACAACATAACACAGCGTAACACAACATAACACAGTATAACACAACATAACACAGCGTAACACAGTATAACACAACATAACACAGCGAAACACAACATAACACAGCGTAACACAACATAACACAGCGTAACACAGTATAACACAACATAACACAGCGTAACACAGCATAACACAGCGTAACACAACATAACACATCGTAACACAGTATAACACAACATAAACACAGCGTACACAGCATAACACAGCGTAACACACTCTTAGACTCCACAGATCACAATCATTTTGAAGTGAGAAACTTAATAGTAGTTGGAAAGTAAATTGTAAGTAAAGTATTTAAAGTGTAAAGTGAGGAGTTTTTGACGAGCTACTGTTGTTTTATTACTACTACTATTACTACTATTGCTACTACTCTTCCTTCACGACTTAATGGGTGTCTAACGTAAGTGCTTATTGAGGGAAGATGTCATATATGGATGTTAGTATTTGTTAAATATTCACATTAAACATTGACTTTGATCTTACTGTGGCCAATAGCAACACCAGTGGCGTATCAAACACACACACACACACACACACACACACACACAGACAGACAGACAGACAGACAGACAGACACACACACACAGACAGACAGACAGACACACACACAGACACACACACACACACACACACACACACACACACACACACACACACACACAGACACACACACACACACACACACACACACACACACACAACACTTGCTGACATGACATTTAAGAACCTTTTGTGTGTACACTTGTGACGTGACGTGACGTGACGTGGAAAAATGACACCGAAACGCCCTAGGGTCCTCAGGTGTCGCGCAATCCGTGGTGTTTGAGGTGTCATGTGGGGTTTAGAGGTGTCATGGAGGTCTGGAGGTGTCATAACTACAACCTGGGGTATAACAGGTGTCATGGAGTTTGAATGTGTCAATGTTGGGTGCAGAAGTGTCATGCCATGAGTCATAAAGGTGTCATTTGGAGTCTGCAGGTGTCATAGAACTACAATGTGGGATATAGGTGTGCATTTGGCATCTGGTGGTGTCATATAGTACTATCCTGAGGTATAAATGTGTCAAATAGGGATCTGGAGATGCCATGTGAGGTCTGGAGGTACATAACTACAAATTGGGGGAATATAACAGGCTTTAAATCAGCAGGTATCATATGGTACCAGCCAGGTGTTAACAGGTAAAACAAATTAACTGTGGTAATTCGCTGTATGTTGCATAGGATTGGTGAGGCTGACGTGACCTCTCGTAAATATGAAGTCAGGTCAGTAGGTTGTCTGTCATGTCATGTCATTAAATATTGTCACGGGAAGTAATTATGTTATAGTTAGATGCTGAGGAAGGTTAAGTTAGGTTAGGTTATACAACAGGTTATGGAAGGCTAGGTTAAGGTAGGTTAGTATAAGGTTAAGGTAGGTTAAATTAGGTAAGGTAGGTTAGATTAGGTAATTTTAAGGAAGTTAGAAGTGTTGAGTTGAGATTAGGTTAGGTTAGGTTAAGGTAGGTTAGATTAGATTAGGTTAGGTTAGGTTGGTGCAGGTCAGATTAGGTTAGGTTAGGTTATACAACAGGTTGGTAACGCAGGTTAAGGTAGGTTAGGTTGAGATTAGGTTAGGTTAGGTTAGGTTAGGTTGAGATTAGGTTAGGTTTTATCAGCTAGTGAGAACTAAGGCCATTATGGTTAGGTTAGGAAAGAATGACAAAGTTATCAGGATGTTCTCATTGCTTGAAGTCACCCAACTATTCATAACAACAAAACATAGCAATTAAACACACACACACACACACACACACACACACACAGGAACCTGAAGGACGCCTCCTTCCTTCATTATCTCCTAGGAACAAAGGAACTGTGAAGGATAATTGCTTCAGGAACGAAGGATTCTCCTCTCCCCCTACCAAGATGTGCTGTGGAGGATGGGATTTAAGTAGTAATGAAGTGCAGATATGAAGGATATAACATGGTACAGTAATAGTCACGGAAGGGGTTGCGGATTTTTCATGGTAATAGCTTGGTTGATATCATGGTTGGTTATATCATGGTAAATCGTATGGCAAAAATCATGGGAAATACTTGTAAATCATAGTAATTTTATGGTAAGATTATAGTATATTTATGGTAAAATTATAGTACATATCATGGGAAGATTATGGAATTTTCATGGCAAGAATATAGTGAAATTAATGGTAAATTTCTATGGCAGAATTTAGGAAGAATCCCTGTCTTTATTTTTGTTTCAGTGTCTGTCTATCTGTCTCTTTCTCTGTCTTATTGCTACTCTCCTCTTTCAGTACGTGTCTCTGATTCTAATTTTTGTACGCTTTATCTTCGTCTCTCCTATCAAGAAGTTCTAATTACTTTCGTCAACAGTTTAAAACCTTCCTGAAACAAGCGAAGGGAAAACAGGCACTTGAGGTCAGGTCAAAGGTGTTGTTGGTAGCCTTTGTTTTGTTGTGGTCCACTCTGTCCAAACTTGTTTCACCTTTGTTTATATAGAGTTCCGGTAAGCTGTGTTGTTGTTGTTGTTGTGGTTGTTGTGGTTGTGTTTGTTGTTGGTTGCTGTGGTTGTACAATTGCCAGTCGTGCAACTGCCATCTGTTGCTGTTGTTTCTAACTCGCATTGCCACAGTTGGCAGTCCATGTTGCATTGCCAACTGTCTGCCTCACGTCTGCTTGCCTGTCAAGTCTGCTGCTGTTGCCTGCATTGCCTGCTGCTGTTGCCTGCTTGCTTGTTGCATTGTTGCTGTTTGCTGTTGCTGTGTTGCTGCTGCTGTGTTGTGGTTGTGGCTGTGGTTGTTGCTGTTGTGGTTGTTGTTGTTGTTGCTTGGTGGCTTTGTGGTTGTTGTTGTTGTTGCTGTGGTTGTTGTTGTTGTTGCTTGTGGTTGTTTGTTGGTTGTTGTTGTTGCTTGTTGTGGTTGTTGTTGTTGTTGTTGTGGTTGTTGCTGTTGTGGTTGTTCATACTTGTTAAACGATTATTATAATTGTATTGAAATGGGTGAAAATTATTACCTCCAAAATTAATAATGTAAAAACTAAAACAATATCGAATAATTACCTTGAGGTTAAGTAATTAGTAATATTGTTAAAGAAAATATCACTTAGAAACCGATACTTAACATACATCAAGACAAAAGACATTCCCACATTATTTTGAAATGTGTTGTGAACTGGGGTTGGGGGGAGATATTGGTCTCCCCAACCCAAATAGAATCATGGAGGGAGAAAATTATCGAAAATGGAGCCAAAAATCTCCCAATAAGCCAAAATCCTCCTACCCAAATTTCCATCAATAGTTAAAAAAAATCATAATGTTTTGAAATTTTTGACACGGAAAAAATCTCTTAATTTTTTTTTTCGATTATTGCCTCTCACCTTAGTCTCTCCTCCTCTTCCTTTACTCCTTCTATTCCTCCTCTTCTATCCCTTTCCCTCCTCCCTTTACATTCTTCTTCTAGTTCCTCTTCTTTCACTTACCTAACCTCCTCCTTTTCTGTCCCTCCAACTCTAGAAATGAATCAAGATCAAACAATGGGAAATTAACACCATTGTCTCCAAACGTAAACAATAACACCAATAATAATAACACCATCAACAATACCACTTAATAACAACACCAATAACACCAATAACAACACCAATAACACTCAAATATCCTCCAATAATCAAACATTTATACATCACCGTCACTATTGTTCTGATACAACTTTCTGTGGCTCTCAGCTGCTGACCACAACTGATCAATTAAATGAACTCAAGTGTCGACAGAGAGGAGGCGTGACTTGTACGACCTTTGAGGCTTTGTCTATATTGAGTTGGTTGAGATTATTATTATGAAACGCGGACTGTGTAACGAGAGAGAGAGAGGAGGGTAATGAGGAAGGACAGTCAGTCAGAGTGTATGAGAGAGGAGAGAGAGAGAGAGAGATAGATATATCGCACAAGCAGATTGAAGGCGCTGCCCAACAGGACAAACAATCAGTATTTAAAGACAAATTTTCTTCCACTCAAATAAACGATCAACTTTCAAGGCTTTCAATGTTGACAACTGGTAGTGTGTGTCCTAGGGGCGTGACGGTGTCCTAGGGCGTGACGATGTGATAGGGGCGTGACGGTGTGATAGGGCGTGACGGTGTGTTAGGGCGTGGCGGTGTGCTAGGGGTGACGGTGTCCCAGGGCGGACGATGTCCCCAGGGCGTGACGATGGATAGGGCGTGACGGTGTGCTGGGGCGGACGGGTGTTAGGGGCGTGACGGTGTGTTAGGGCGTGACGGTGTGTTAGGGCGTGACGGTGTCCTAGGGGCGTGACGATGGATAGGGCGTGACGATAAGGGCGTGACGGTGTGCTAGGGCGACGGTGTGCTAAGGGCGTGGCGGTGTGTTAGGGCGTGGCGGTGTGCTAGGGCGTGACGGTGTGCTGAGGGCGTGACGGTGTGTTAGGAGCGTGGCGGTGTGCTAGGGGCGTGACGGTGTGCTAGGGTGAATAATATTTAGGGCGTGGCGATGTCCTGTCGTGACGGCGTCCTAGAACGTGACGGTGTCCTAGGAACGTGACGGTGTCCAGGGGCATGACGGGTGATAGGCGTGACGGTGTGCTAGGGCGTGACGGTGCTAGGGCGTGACGGTGCTAGGGCGGACGGTGTACTAGGCGTGACGGTGTGCTAGGGGCGTGACGGTGTGCTAGGGGCGTGGCGGTGTGCTAGGGCGACGGTGTGCTAGGGGCGTGACGGTGTGCTAGGGCGGACGGTGTGCTAGGGGCACGGTGTGCTAGGGGCGTGACGGTGTGCTAGGGGCGGACGGTGTGCTAGGGCGTGACGGTGTGCTAGGGCGACGGTGTGCTATGCGTGGCGGTGTGCTAGGGCGTGGCGGTTAGGGTGGCCGGTGTGCTAGGGCGTGGCGGTTAGGGCGTGACGGTGTTAGTGGCGGTGTACTAGGAACGTGACGGTGTCCCAGGGGCGTGACGGTGTGTTAGGGGCGTGGCGGTGCTATGGGCGTGGCGGTGTGCTAGGGGCGGCGGTGCTAGGGGCGGCGTGCTAGGGGCGGCGGTGTGCTAGGGCGTGACGGTGTGCTAGGGCGTGGCGGTGTACTAGGAACGTGACGGTGTCCTAGGGGCGACGGTGTCCTAAGGGCGTGACGGTGTCCTAGAACGTGACGGTGTCCCAGGAACGTGACGGTGTCCCAAGGGCGTGACGGTGAGCTAGGGGCGTGGCGGTGTCCCATAAGTGACGGTGTCCCAGGAACGACGGTGTCCCACACGCGACGGTGAGCTAGGGGCGGCGGTGTGCTAGGGGGTGACGGTGTACTAGGGGCGTGGCGGTGTACTAGCGTGACGGTGTCCTAGGAACGTACGGTGTCCTCAGAACGTGACGGTTTCTAGGGGCGTGACGGTGTCCTAAGGCGTGACGGTGTCCTAGGAACGTGACGGTGTCCTAGGAACGTGATGGTGTCCTAAGGGGTGACGGTGTCCTAGAACGTGACGGTGTCCTAGGAACGTGACGGTGTCCTAGGAGCGTGACGGTGTCCCATGGGCGACGATCGGAGCTAGGGGTGGCGGTGAGCTAGGGGTGACGGTGTCCTAGGGGCGGACGGTGAGCGAAGTGGCGGTGAGCATAGGGGCGTGACGGTGTCTAGGGCGTGACGGTGTCCTTGGGGCGTGACGGTGTCCTAGGGTGTGACGGTGTCCTTGGGCGTGATGGTGAGCAAGGCGTGACGGTGTATTAATGGCGGTGTCCTAGGGCGTGACGTCCTAGGAACGTGACGGTGTCCTAGAACGTGACGGTGTCTCAGGAACGTGATGGTGTCCTAGGGTGTGACGGTGTCCTTTGGGGTGATGTTTACAGTTGCTATCACCACTCCCTTAAAGTTAACATCACAAGAGCAGTGGTGATGTTATTGTTTAGAGTAAACTGAATATATTAAACACTGGCGAATATATTAAACACTGGCGATATATTAAACACTGGCGAATATATATAACACTGGCGAATATATTAAACACTGGCGATATATTAAACACTGGCGAATATATTAAACACTGGCGAATATATTTAACACTGGCGAATATATTAAACACTGGCGAAATATATTAAACACTGGCGAATATATTAAACACTGGCGAATATATTAAACACTGGCGAATATATTAAACACTCGCGAATATTTTAAACACTGGCGATATATTAAGGGCAGCCCCATGATACTTTAATGATTGAAATTAATTACATACTATTAATGGGTAGACTCAACAGGTTATGATCGATGAGAACATTTGGTGATTTGTTATTATAAGTGAAGAACAATTAATCTTTCATTGTTGACAGCTGGTGATCTCTTATTGCTGATAGCTGGTGATATCCTTATTGTTGATATAGCTGGTGATATCCTTATTGTTGATAGCTGGTGATATTCCTTATTGTTGATAGCTGGTGATATCCTTATTGTTGATAGCTGGTGATATCCTTATTGTTGATACGGTATATCCTTATTGTTGATAGCTGGTGATATCCTTATTGTTGATAGCTGGTGATATCCTTATTGTTGATAGGCCAGGTGATATCCTTATTGTTGATAGCTGGTGATATCCTCATTGTTGATAGCTGGTGATATCCTTATTGTTGATAGCTGGTGATATCCTCGTTGTTGACAGCTGGTGACGTCCTCATTGTTGACAGCTGGTGACGTCCTCATTGTTGACAGCTGGTGATATCCTCTTGATGACAGCTGGTGATATCCTTATTGTTGACAGCTGGTGATATCCTCAGGCAGTACCTTGAACCTTTACATTATGAGCCACAAACACCTTCTGTCTGACCCAGCCCTCTACCCCCCTCCCCCGTCCCTCCCCCCCACCCCTCCCCGCCGCCCCTTCGACCTGGCAGGTAGAAAATGGCACCTTATCTCCTCCCGGCCTGTGTACCTGAAGCTGTTCCAGGTACAATGGCCACAAGTCCTGTTGAGCAATGTTCTATTGGGCTGTTTTAAGGTTCTTATTTCTGTCCCCTGTTTTAAATTTCTCATTCTGTTAGGTCCCTGTTTTATGGATCCTCGTTCTTGGCCCCTGTTTTATAGGTTCTTGTTCTTTGAGCCCCTGTTTTAATTTCTTGTTCTATTGGGCCCCTGTTTTAATTTCTCGTTCTGTGCCCTGTTTTAATTTCTCGTTCTATTGGACCCTGTTTTAATGGATCCTCGTCCTATTGGGCCCCAGTTCTATATAATGGTTCCTTGTTCTATTGGGCCCCTGTCTTAATGGTCCCCGTCCTTTTGAGCTCAAATTTAATCTAACCAAATATCCAGAAATTATGTTCATGGGAGGACATTATGATCTCAGCAGGACACACCTGT
>NW_024756168.1:0-6248 GCF_018991925.1 Homarus americanus
ATAGACACTCGCACACATACAAAAACAGACGCTATGAAAGCACGTGAATTCAACAGGAAAACCCCTCGTCATCCCTGGCGTGATACTTGCGTGATGCGTGTTCACTGCCCTTGGGAGCTGTGAATACTCAACGCACAAGACACTATGCATCACGCAATGCGCACTACGTACACATAGGTTCCTAGCTTAACTCAAAGCAATTTTAGAGTGTTTAATTTAATATATTATGAATATTTCCTCCTTCCATATTTTGTTTACAAACTACTATCACGTGCGTCGATCTCAGCTGATTTCTCCTCTTGTGACTGGTTGATGATTTTGTTAACTGAGCTACGATTGGCCAACTAGCTCATGCACTGTCATCTACCTTCAGACAAGAGAACTGAATTTACAGTGTAAACACTAAAGTTACACACTGCTTACGGACCCGTAATTAAATTTTGAGTGTGAGAAATTTACGGGACTGTAAGCAGTTTGTAAGTTATGGTACCGTATGTCTGTTACTGTACGTAACTAAAGAGGCGTTTTGAGTATGTGACCCCAGGTCTGCACTGGCAATCAAATCCTACCACAGGTGTAGAACCAGTAAGGACCAAAGGACATGGAAGTAATGCTCGATGGACCAACTTTATCGTCATTTATAATGGGTACAATAAATGGGAAAATTTCACTTGTTGCCACAAATTGTTTTTAAAAAGTTATGGTTGCAATTAATAGTTTAGACAATTTGATGACACCTTTTTTCTATGCCCACGTTTCTCTCACAAACGATCCAACTGAACCACCAAAACGGGACTCTGCCCCCCCCCCCCCCCCCCCGCACATTTCAGTCGTTTGCGAGGGAGACATCATTGAAGACGTCATTGAAGACGTGTCTTAGAATTGTCTACAAACTCTAAACGTTTGATTGCAACCAGAACATTTTCAAGTTTTTGTGCGGCAACAAGTGAAATAATACCCAACAAACGTCAATAAGGTGCATTAAGACAAAGCTCACCTTGTTTAACTCCCGCGTGTTGGTTGTATATTTAATGTTATAATATACTCGGTACCGTTAAATATAGGACGCCAACCTTTTCTCCTAGTTGTCTGCGGTGTTGACTAATCGTCGTCTTGGCGAGCGGTGTCGGGAATCCCTCGGTAAATAAACTGTATACTAAATGTATATACTTGTCGTAGGGTGAGGCGTCGTCCATCCAGTGTTGCCAGACGGTGTAGACTAAATTTGCATATATCGAGAGCTATCAAGGAATAAACTATTGAAATTGAAAAAACAAAAATATCGAGGCAAAAATTGTCCAAAATTTCCCATTTCTGATATTTCTCGTAATATTTCAGTGAAAATCGATTAGTTATTAAATAGTAAGGCATACAATATATAGTACAGAAACAGTATATATAAAATACCAGTATGGCTAAAATTTATGTATCTACATAAGATTGAAACTTCATATTTACAATAGTAATTGATTTTTTTATTAATTTATAAAATAAATTATATGGGTGAATTTTAAAGAAAGATTAAGATATTAATAGCAAAATAAATGAAATTATAATTTTAACCTTTTTCCTTTGGACCAAATTACATTATTTTTTTTCACTATTACGTCAATATAACACCATTGCATTAGTCAAAATCACTTGCATTATACATAGGAGTTCACATTTTACAATAGCTTATTACTAACAGAAAAACTAAAACAAGAATTGTTTCTTAATGGTTTGGATGGAGTATTCCAACTAGTGTCTTGGTTGACAATCTATTCCTTTGTTTTGTTTTTATATTATTTAGTTGAAAAAATTTCTTTCAGTTGTGGCACTAGAGTGAGGAAGGCAGAGTACACTAGAAACAAAATATGATAAATAAGGAAGCATATTGTCTCCACTTTCTGTCTCTTATTTTTTTATCCGAAACATTTGAATTAGGAGTAAAATTTTGATTCAGTGCAGAAACTCCCCAAATTAAGATCGAATATCCCCATTTCCGCATCGATACCTCAAAATCCTCAAATCTGGGGAAATTTCATGTCTGGCAACATTGCGTCCACCTGACTTTTATAGCGGGAAGCAGTTCTATACGAGACTAATCGCCAAGTCTAACTGTTAATTCCCATAGCATATATAATAATTATAATCCCTATATCACCTTAATCGTATATCACATAATAATATACCTAAACCAAATATTAAAGTTTTTGTCGAAATAATAAATTAGATAAAATTTCGACAGGGATGACCCACAGGATCCTCCTCTATGTTTTCTAACTCATACCGTATACTGGACATGGACCAGCAACTTGTACACGCGCGCGCACACGCACACAAAAGGATGATCTGAGTCCAAACAGCAGCTCATTTAACACACCTCGTTGTTGGAGGGTCTCTGTGATAGCACCTGGTAATATCTGGACGTCTCATTTACCGACTCGTACCTGATGACTGTCATAATAGACAAAACATGTAGCTAGTTGATGCTTTACTTTATCATATCTTATATTTTTACCTGTTTATAACGAAGATACTTGGTACTCTTTACCGCAGAACATTGTGTTGTCCAAGTCTTAACTGAGAACTCTGACACATGTGTACAAGTAGTCGTAGTTTCCAAAAGTCGAACAGAAGTTCAGACAATCGTGAGGTCGTAAACATGTGGTCGTAAATGGAAGGAACAGATTAAAGAAATACGACCAGTGTCACAAGTATGGCAAGACTGGTCCACGATTTAGTGAACCAGTCTCGCCCTCACCTCCTTACCAGTTGAAGGAAACGACCCGAGACAACTTACTGGTCTCTCCAAGCTTTTAGCTCTCACTAACGCAAGAGCTTCTCATTATTCCGTACAGTTGCGGAGAAAATGCTCTTGACACTACTGACAATCTCTGACAACTACACTTGAGGATCATGTAGGTAAGGATGATATAGATTTCAACGTTATTCATTCAGACTGTTCTTGGTAGTTTTGTACGGTGGTGTATGATATATCTAAAGTGCACGAAACAGGTGACTCCGAGACAGACTTCATAATTTTGAGTCGTTCACTGTCTATTGCGAAAAAATAAATTCCACTTAAGAGCCTCACCAGCAACCAGTTCGCCATGGTGTGTGTGTTGTTATTGTGGTTATTTTTTTTTTTTTTTTTTTTTTTTTTTTTTTTTTTTTTTTTTTTTTAGGTTAAGGTGGAGAATGGATGGAAGGCATGCTGGGGCTCAAGGCACAGCCAGACATGACGGATAGAGAAGTCACAACATATAGTCGTGGGGGGAAAGGTTGGAAAAGAAGTTAATGAATTAAACAGAGGGGGACGACACCCCTTGTTTTACATATTACAGAGTTTGTTGCACAATGGTTACTTTGGTAGACAATGACTAGATTGATTTTACAATCACAAGTTTATTTAAATCTTATACTGTATTACATTATGGACTCACTAGATTGTGACTTGTTAAATGTGAACTCATATCATCTAAGTTTTAATCTAAGGTGGATCACTATAGCGGACATAGATGGGTTGCGGGTTTGGTTGTTGTAGTGCGGGCAGACTCCGGGGCCACCAGGCGTGGGGTCGCCCTCCGTTGATGTCTTCCCCGCGTAGGTGGTCTGGGCTGTGAGGGTCGTCCAGGAGCTTGTCCCAAACCTTCTTCCCTAGGCGATGGAACCTGACGTTGAGGGCTTCTGTTTTATTTCTTAGGTGGATGGTTTCCACCTTCTCCTGTTAGGGTGGCGCTTGGCCACTGGCTGACCTCAAACACTTGTTTTGGAAGCTGTGTAGTTGTTGTAGTCTAGCCTTCCCGAATGTGACGAGTGGTATATGTGGGTACTCCAACACAGGCCTCACCAGCGCTTTGTACAGGTGAACTTGTATCTTCTCAGGCATTAGTTTAAAACATTTTAATTTGGCTGCGGCGACTTTGGCTTTATTTAGTCTGTCCTTCACGTGGGAAATGATGCCCGTCCGAGAAATGATGAGGCCGAGCAACCTGCTTTGTTGAGAGTACTCAATCTCTTTGTCGTCGATCATCAATGGCGCCGGCTTGAATTTGGCTATGGGTATGACCTCTAATTTCGTTTTGTTTGTTGTTATTTTCCATTTTTTTTTCATACTCCGAGATCTCCTTTATTGCCCGAGCAGTGAGTCGCGCCATTTTTGCCGTGGATCTTCCTGGGCAGGTGACGATCTGTGTTACATCGTCGGCATACATGACGTATTCGCTGCCGACGATTGTGAGTGGCAGGTCAGCGGTGTAGAGCGTGTAAAGGGTTGGTGAGAGACAAGAGCCCTGAGGCACGCCGCTCGAGAGTGAGAATTCTTCTCCAAAATGTTCTTGCATCATGATTTTGGCTCTGCGGTCCGTAATGAAGTTGCACAGCAGGCGCGTCAGGTTTTCGGGTAGCCCCAGTTGTACAGTATGATCTTATACTGCAGCCCCGCATGCCAAACTTTGTCAAACGCCTTGCTGACGTCCCTCAGTACTATGTTGCACTGCAGGCGGCCAGTCATGGCATTGGCGATCTGCTCGTAGGCCTGGGCTATGTCGGTGGATGTGCCTCGGTACTGGCGGGGATTATGCACGTCTTCGTCCTCCAGATACATCCGCAATCGCTTGTTGATCGTTTTTGAAGATTTCGGCAGATACCTCTAGCAGCGATATTGGTCGCAGTTTCGACTTTGTTTGGAGGTCCTACCAGGTGTTTAACAAACACCACCAAATAGTTCTTACTAGGATCGGGGAACTGAAGCCTCACCATGACCAGCAGTTACCAAACACTGCTCCTCTTCTAAAAACTGCAGTGGGAAACAAGGGACCCACTTTTAGGTCTGAGTCTGCCACCAACTCAGACGTGTTTTTGTTGAAGGAGTTATCCACCTTTGGCAATGGAGGTCCATCCTCCTAAAATATTACCTTCCGAACACTTCTGAGGTACATGCTCATATCCATGCCATATTTCAGCCAGAGATAGTGAACATCTATGAGCTAAATCTTAATAGTAACAGTATTGTGACCAAGTCCTAGTTTGCTGATCTTGACTGACTTTCTACCTCATTTACACACAGCTGAAGGGTCTCAATTGTTTCTCTTACAACACAACATATTTATCGTTTGTCACTCCTGATCTGTTTGTTGTTTTGTTTTTTTATTTCAGCATTTTTTATGATGCAATTTGTTTTTGCCTTTTGTTACCCCCCTCAGGCCCCAATGTGGGTCAGTGACCTGTGCCCGGGTAGGCTAATTCCCTTAATATACCAACTCCAACAATAACACGTGCTTCAAATAATATGCAAGTACAGTAGTCACTAGGAAACCAACATGATATACATACATTGAAATTAATTGTATACGGTAATATAATTTGCGGTGTTATTCTGAATTGTAGTCTAGTTTAGTTTACAGTATATTCTTGAACAGGATGCTGAAATCTGGCCCCAGTAACCTTAAGAGCCATGAATGTTGTTATCCAGGTGTCACTTTGACGTGTGTGTAAAATATTAATATATTATATAAATATGTATATCATAAATATATTTTTTTCCAATTTACTACAAATAGTTTTTCAATATTATTGCAAGTGAACGTTTGGGTCACATTGTATTTAAAACAGTATATAAACCTGCAACATTGCGCCAGGGAAAGTTATTGTCACTATCACCTTTTCTGTAATGTAATGATAACAGTCATGGTTACTGCCTCTCATAGTGGGGGGGACATTGTAATCTTTTTTTTCAGCAGGGACTATTGCTCAGGCTGGAAGTCATCGAACGTACAACAGAGATGAGGCGAAAAAATAAGAGTAAAATTAAATTAAAAATAGAAAATAAAAATATATTAATCTACATCACGAAGATGCCGGAAAACCAGTTTTTTTGAAGTGAGACAGATTGTATGAGTATGGAAACACAGAGGGCAGAGCATTCCACAGTTTGGCTGTATGAGGAAAGAAGGATGTACTATTACGGGTTATTCTAGTGTGACCGACATCCACAGAGAAATGGTGGGCACCGCGGGCAAGACGTGTGTTAAGAGTCTCTGGCCTTGCCGGCGGTACACAGGCTGCAAAATCCATCGAACATTGCCCGTTAAAGAGAGAGAATGAAACAAAATTGCGGCGAAGAGAAAGGGAAGAAGGACTATCAACTAAAGGAGGAGAGTTAATAAGACGAAATGCCTTTGATGCCACCCTGTCTAACGATGGAGAGAAGAGCCACCCTAGATATGAGAGCAGTTCTCCAAGGGGAGGGGGTATAACGGGTC
>NW_024756169.1:0-7666 GCF_018991925.1 Homarus americanus
ACAGGAATTCTTATCTGGAACTGACTCCCCAAGCTATGAGCTGCTTTTACTTTCAATGAGTAGCCATGATACAGGCTGTATCTATTGCCCATATGCTTTGGCTACCATATTTTTCGGCGTGGAAGACGCACCCTGGTTTGGAAATGATTTTTTTTTTTTTTTTTTTTTTTTTTTTTTTTTCGAATATTAGCCCACCTGGGCACAGGTCACTGACCCACATCGGGGCCCAGGGGGCGAAAATGTAATAATAATAATAATAATAATAAAGAACCATAAAGAAATACGAAAATAAAAAAAAATCGAGTGAGAAACAATATATGTACAGTATGCTGTGTTGTCATAGTAAGAGAAACAATTGAGACCCTGCAATTGTGTGTAAATGTGGCAGAAAGTCAGTTCAGCAACCTGGGACTTGGTCACAATTTTTGTGATGCCATATGGCAGCAGGGTCTACCAATATCTTCCCAGGCAGTAGTACCTCCCTGTTTGGTAGCTGTCAACTACCAACACCAGTGAAACCGTTGCTTGATAGTTATACAGCCCTTTTGGCACAAGTATACACACCTCTTTGAATATCATCACTTAGAATTACTTATCAGTCGTCATTTTCATCAATTTAAAAAACAAAAATTTAAGAAGGTGAAATTTTTAATACAGCACTCATTTTATACACCTGGTCACCTCAGCATCTTGGGGGCTGTAGTGTTTACATTCTTTCTCTTGTTTTTGTCGGTATGACAACGACGGGAAATATTTTCCAACAGTAGAAGGTAAGCAAATGTAAACATGTATATCAATGTCTAAATAAAACAAAAAATCTTTATTTAAAAACAAGAAAATAAAAGTAAAAAGCAACTCGTTGTTTGCAAAACCAGTGACTGATTGGTTCTACATAATTATAAAACTGAAGAAAATAAGACCCTGTTTGTAGCTGTAGTAAAATTAATGTAGAAAACTTAGTATGGTTGTTTTAAGTAATGTTATTTAACGTTAATAAATGGAACAATTGAAGTAGCTAACAATTAATGGTAAAAAAAAAGTGAGATTGCGTATGTAAGTGAGCACATGTTTAAACATATCGTCATTACTCTACGTAAGAATATGAAAGCAACACTTATTTACTGTGCATATATATTTTAATTAAAGTTTTTGAATTAAAAAAAATTCTACCCACCAGTGGTGGTAAAGTTTAAAACATATGGACAGCCAATGTTGTTGTTGTGTGTGTTTTGACTTGGATGACGAAGTTGTAGTTAAATTTGGAAGATTTTAATTTTGTGGGGTTTTTACAGTCTAAATGGGTCTCCAAATATGAGAGCCTACTGTAAATAGGTGTCCAAATATGCGAGCCTACAAATAAAGAAACAAACATTCCTGCACTTTGAGACCAGCAGACAACCTTTAGCAACTCCTCAATACATGGCGCTGCCGCACCACTGCCATTAGTAAACAGACCACACAGCAGCAAGGGTTTATTTTTATTTTTCAATATATCAACAATATTAGTTAAATCAATAGTTTTATAGTACTGTATAGAGAATACTTGTAATTGTTAAGTACTGTAATGAGGTAACAGTCTTTGTAAGGGGCTGATTTCAAAAACCTCTGCTACAACTCATCGACTAGTGTCCTGGAAAACGCATGTTAATTTTCGAGGTACAGTATATTTTTGTCATAAAAAGTGCGTATTTTAAGCCGAAAAATACGGTACCCTTTGGCAACCTGACAAGTGAGCGAGGGTGCCTGACAGCCCTATGGAGTAGCTTTCTAACTAACCCTTAGGCCCCAGGTGACGTTCCAGAGCATCCGCCTATTTTCCCATCATTATTTTTAAAGTTGATTTTTCTCGCTTTATCCCTGCAGGGGGGGGGGAGGGGTACTGTAAATTTACCTGGCTCTGAGATGCAACCTTGTACTGCTGGCTTTTCTGTACAAAACTCCTCACGTGTAAATAGATAAATATATGACTGAAAATAAATCATAAATTTTAAATGTTTGTAAACTTTTCTGCATGGAAGCAAGCTGTCAGGAGCAGCCCACAGTGGTTCACCTAACATGGGTGGGGTGACCTAAACGTGAGGCTTGGGAAAGTGTTAAATGTGTGTGCATTGGGGGGGGGGGCATCGGGTCAGACCGAGTTAGGAGGGCATGGGGCTAACGCAGTTTAAGAACCACTGCCCTATAAGGGCTTTATGAAGCCTAAATTCCAATTGTTCCATTGTTTCCCTTGGCTTTATTCCCCTGTCAGGATCACAAGAAACTTAGGCCAGGTTTATGCAGACACTCAAAATTAAATACTGTACGGTCTCTGTATATGCAGTATTGCACTACAGTGGTCCCTCGGTTAACGAACACAATTCGTTCCAGAAGGTTGCTCGTTAACCGAAACCATTGTTTCAATGGGTTTTTGGGTAATTGGTTCCAGCTCACCGAAAATTGCCTAAAGTCAACAAAAAAGGGAGTAAAGTACACTTACTTTGAGGTGTGTATGTAGAAGACTCCTGGATGATGATGATGATGGGAATTAGAATCGGGGTGGAGGAGAAGGGAGAAGAGAAGGCATTGGGGTGGAGGAGAAGGGAGAAGAGAAGGCATTGGGGTGGAGGAGAAGGGAGAAGAGAAGTCACCCCATGGCACCATTTCACCCATAAAATTTTAGTTCACTTGGTGTAATTCAAGATTATTTTCTTTAAATCAACACTGCACTGCATTATATATTGTCAATATGTAAAATAAATTTCAAAATGACCAATAATTTGACTGGAAACACAGAAAAAAAGCGTTTATGTTGAAGAGAGTCTGAAGCAAGATGTTACCTCCACTAAAAAGACACAGAGACTGACGCTTGTATGGTTTGTTGACAGGCTGTTTGGCTCGCTAAAAACTAGTTTCCCTGTACTTAAATTATGTTAAATAATTGTTAAAATTACTAAAAAAATTAATATAAGACTTAAAATCATTGAATAGTACAAACTTCTTGATATTTACTAGAATAGTAAGGAATTTAAGCCTTAGAACCAATTACTGTATTGGCAGACTAATACAACAGCTAGTGAGCAAGCGAAAACATGTTGAGGGGCGCTCGTAAGGAATTTGTTAATCGAGGGAATGCTCGTTAACCGAAGTGAAGAATCTTATGGAAGGTAATTTGTTAACTGAAATTTCGTTAACCGAGGGACCACTGTATATAATTCTTTTAATATTTCTTGCCCCTACATGTAATGTGTGGGATTCTTTCTACATGTAATGTGTGGGATTCTTTGCCCAGCACTTTCATTGGGGTTCTTAGTCTTTAAAAGTAGGGTAAATATGTATTTTTTTTTTTTTTAACGGTCCTTTGAATTTTAAAATTTTTACCTTATGTGATTGCATGAACCAATTTTGTGATCCAGTGCCTAAACAATTCATACAGTGCTTATATGTACAGTGGGGTATGCTATAACGAACGTAATTGGTTCCAGAACCTCGTTCGTTATAGGATTAATCCGTTCCAGGCCCCCAAATACAACCACCTAACACTGAAAAAATTCTGTGGAAAATGTAAAAAATACGGTACTTTATCTTACCTTAGTGTTATTCAGCATGCAGGTACCCCTAAACACTGGCACATCACTATCACTTCCACTGGGAGTCTTGGCTTTAAGGTCCTCAAACAATTGTCTGGCCTTCTCACAAATTATAGCTTCACTAATGTTACCACCTGCCATTTCTTTCTCCTTTATCCACACTAAGAGTAAATTTTCCATCTCTTCAATCACATTACACTTTGCTTTGCTAAGTCTAAAGATTCCCTTAGCCACTTGCACAGTTTTTAACTCCTCTTTATTCTTCAAAATCGTACATATAGTCGATTTAGCCATCCCATATTCATCACTAAGTTTCGCAATGCTTCTTCCATTCTCACGTTTCTTTATAATTTCTTTCTTAGTTTCAAGGGTTATTAGCTTTCTCACTCGCTTTGGACGACTCATTGTTACAATTGTATACTTGTATAACAAAATAGTTATACAAATAACGCGAATTTCCACATCAAAAGACGAAATTTCAACAATAACAGTGGTGCACTAGCTACACAATGAGACAAAGATGGCGCCTGACGCTCTTGTTGTGGGTCGCGGTACAACAATATTCATGCGCCAGGTGAAATAGTCCCGTATTCATCCGCGTTCGTTGTAGGAGTTGCGTTCGTTATAGCATTCTCAATTTTATAGGTAAAACCGTTCGTTATAGGAATATTCGTAGTAGGATCCGTTCGTTATAGCATACCCCACTGTAATAATAATGTCATTTATATTTTTAAATCAATAGTTACATAGGCACCAGTTATTATTGAAGTGTATGATGATAAATACTGTACTGTTATTGACTTGGTTTGTTCCTCAGGTGGGTGATGATGATTATGAGGCAGCCGAAGGAGAGGATGATGATGATGTTGTTCTCGAGGAAGAGGAAGACGGTAAGACCCCCTTCTTTTCAATTACAGTGTATACGTAAAGTCGTCTCTTGTAACTGTTGACAGAGGCATTCCAGGCAGTAGGCAGCTACCAAACAGGGAGGTACTACAGCCTGGGAAGATATTGGAAGCATAATGTGTTGTCTAATGGTAGACCCTGCTGCTATATGGCATTGCAAAAATTGTGACCAAGTCCCAGGTTGCTCATCTGACTTTCTGCCTCATTTACACACAATTGCAGGGTCTCAATTGTTTCTCTTGCTATTGACAACACAACATACATATATCGTTTCTCACTAATGATCTTTTTTTTTTTATTATCTTAATTGTTCCTTATTATTATTATAATTATTATTATTGCAGTGTTTTCATTATTATTATTATCATCATTATTATTTTATTTTTATTTTTGTATTTTTTATTATAAATTTTACTTATCTGAATTATTATTATTATTATTATTATTATTGTTGTTGTTGTTGTTGTTATTGCGTTTTCGCCCCCTGGGCCCTGATGTGGGTCGGTGACCTGTGTCCGGATGGGCTAATACCCGTAAAAAAAAAAAAAGACCTATTGACCACGGGTGTACATACAAAGAGTAGAAAAAATTTCATTCTGTGCAAATTGGTGTAAATTACAGTAGTTCCTTGTCCAGTGCATGTCTACACAAATCTGTTTACTTGCAAGAAATTGTGACACTCATCTCCCCAATACATAAGCAAACCTTCTTACATGTAATTTGTTACTTGGCTGCCATTTCAAATTTAATGCACACCAAACCACATGCAGTCTGCCTCCCTCATACACTGGGCAATAACCTGTATAAATATGGCACAATACCCTGGCTAAATTTAGTGCAATAGGCTATCTAAATAAAGTACAATATCTTGGCTTAACCAGCTTAATAACTTGTCTTAACTAGGCACAATAATCTAACTAAATTCGGTCCAATAACCTAATTAAATGGAACTCGCAAGTCTATAACTTTTGCTCCAGGTTGGTATTCTTATCAATCCTTGAATCACTTGGTCAAGGAATGTGGGTTAATGCATCACCTTGCTCTGTTGTAAGGTAACTTCATTTAGCTTTGCTCCTTCCTCGTCCTCGAGCAGTGTCAGCTCAGCCAACCAGAGCCTCGTGAGTCAATTCCTCTGCATAAAGGTTAGGCAGCTCCACCACATCAGTTTCTTCAAAATCTTAAAATCCCACAATTTGCCAAAGTTGATTATGTGTGCCATTTCTGTTCACATGTTTCTTGGATGAAGAAAGTGTTAGGGATATTATATACTATATATGTATTATCATCAACACGTTTTATAGCCATTTGCCATGCTTAAGTGTGTTAACCATGATTACCTGACAGCAACTTTCCATGCTGCTTGGTCTCTGACAGTCTCTTGTCTGGTTCTTAACTCTAAATGTCATTTTTTATAATCTCTCTTCCTTTCCTCACATTATTCTTGGCCTATCCCTGGTTCTCCTCCCTTCCACATTTAGGCTCCTGCACCTCTTAACCCAATTGATCTCTCATTTTCACCACATACCCAAACTTTCAATACTCAGCTGCCCTCTTAACTGAACTGGGCCTATTGTTATTCAGTGTCACATTGCACATCCACCTCACTATTCTCTTCATCTCGTTCGATCCTGCTTATGTCATCCCTTTTAACTGCCCATATTTCCTTCCCATACAACAGCAGACTTCTCACTCTAGCTGCATACATTCTGTTTCACATTGAGGGATGGTCTTCTTGCTATCAAAACAGGCAGAAGCTCCTTAAATTTCCTCCATCCATTTCTGACTCTTGCAAACGAGTAGACTTCTGCACCCCCACCGGCACTGTTCATGCCATCCAGGTAACAGAAATCAGCACAGTCCAGAGACATATCCCCAACGTTGAGTTTCTCCAGCCTTTCTGTGGGTACATAGTTAACTTCTTATAAACATTCAAAGTCACTAACATTCTGCAGTCTGTGATATATATATATATATATATATATATATATATATATATATATATATATATATATATATATATATATATATATATATATATATATATATAATAATAATAATAATAATAATAATAATAATAATAAACGGTTTATTGAAAAAGTTTGCAGCCCAAAGGCTGAAAATACACATTGGACATAAATGACTTATTACATACATTGGTGGTTTAACAAAAGCCTTCATTAGAGAATGGTGAAGGAACATATGCAGTGAACATACAGATTAATGTTTACACACGTAGATCATGTGAGCTGAGGTGTTGAACAGCAGACACGTAGTGTAGTAACTCCCTCACAGATGGCGTTATGAGGGGCATCACGTGGAGTACTAGTTCCCTCACAGATGGTGTATGAGAGCCTGATGTGGTGTAGTAATTCCCTCACAGATGGTGTATGAGGGGCCTGATGTGGTGTAGTAATTCCCTCACAGATGGTGTATGAGGGGCCTGATGTGGTGTAGTAATTCCCTCACAGATGGTGTATGAGGGGCCTGATGTGGTGTAATAATTCCCTCACAGGTGGTGTTATGAGGGGCTTGACGTGGTGTAGTAATTCCCTCACAGGTGGTGTTACGAGGGGCATGATGATGTAGTAATTCCCTCACAGATGGTGTTATGAGGGGCCTGATGTGGTGTAGTAATTCCCTCACAGATGGTGTATGAGGGGCCTGATGTGGCGTAATAATTCCCTCACAGATGGTGTTATGAGGGGCATCACATGGCGTAGTAATTCCCTCACAGATGGTGTTATGAGGGGCATCACATGGCGTAGTAATTCCCTCACAGATGGTGTTATGAGGGGCATCACATGATGCTGTAGCAACTCATTTACTACGTGGTGTCGTAGCATCATGGGGACATCACGTGGTCAGTTGTCACAGGACTTCACTCACTCAAGTGGGTGAGGTGTGGTCCCAGGCTTCTCTATCGTGGAGTCTCGGGGGAATTATCACTGGGTACCTGGGACCTCACTGTGTGAAGGTTAGCTTGGGTAAGACTCAACTGCCGAGTTGTTTTTCACTGACTTAAGCACTGTTCACCACTATTCAACACTGGTTCCATTCCTTTCCCAAATGAAATAGTAACTTCTGGCGAGAACTTGTTGATATTCCTGTGGGGAGGAGGGTTCAGGGGAGGGAGTTGGTATGGGCCAACATAACAGTTGACGTGGCTGCTGCTGAGCAGCGCCAGGTGCGTCTGA
>NW_024756170.1:0-15679 GCF_018991925.1 Homarus americanus
CATTTCAAGCTCAAAGATTCAAAACCCTTCCTCCAACTCGCTCTGTTCCTCTTTGACATAGCTCAAAGACTTTACCTTCTTCTTTCTCCAAACAACCCTACGACTAGCAAAATTTCCATGTTTTCACCTTCTCTGTTAATTTGTTCGTGTGTGGCCTGTGCGTCCGTCCACCTGCGCTTCTCGGCTTGCACCGCCGCCGTGGCGGGGCGGTTCTTCCTCCGCTTTGCCAACACTGCCTAAGCTAGACGACAACCAGAGCACCCGCGTTGGCCCTTTGCTTGCCCGGACCTGCTCCCGCCCTCCCTCTGCCTCGTCCTGATTGTGATTGGTGCACCCTCAGGGCATTTTGCCTACCCCCTCACGCAAGAGGTGTTTAGCCACTGCACCTGTTCTCTCCTTCTAAAATTCACTTCCATCCTCCCTTTATTCTTCCTCTGAACCTCCTTCCCCCCTGTCACTAGCATTTTTCTAGTTCTAGTTCTCTCTTCATACAGTCAACAACTGAACTTGATCCTCCCAACATCCGTATGGTAAGACTTATTATGACTTAAGTAATTTAGTATCATCTTCGATAAGTGCATTCTTCACTTGTCTTATTAATAACAGTTCAGCTCATCAGCAAGACGGGTACAAACTTATGGAGAATATAATATAAATAGATCAATAAATATTGCTGTAATATTAGGTTGTTACCATACGAGATAATATTTATTTTGTTATAATTAAAATTAACATAAACAGAAAACAGAAATGTTAACTTTATTTTTCCTTGAACTTAGACGTTATTTTCTACATTTATGAATATTGCAGATTGTAAATAAATAATAAAGTAAAATATATGATATACCCGGTACTATAAGAATGAAATATAGCGTATACAGTTTTCATACATTAGGTTACCTAATATATGTTCTTTAATATCACCTTCCAATAAGAACACTTTAATAAAGACAGACACTCACTAAAAACAAAAAAAACAAAAACTACTTCTTTAAGAATTTTTTTTCAGATTTAACTCACCCAGTACCCACCATGGAACAAGGCTCAGGGTCAAGGAACACAGAGATACGAGGCTAACATTGTTACTTTACTGACGCTTGAGTTTAAGGTCTAGTAACTTAAGTACACTACAAATTCAAAACTGTGAAGAATAATTACTCGAATTAAACTTAATGCTTAGCTGCTATAAACTTAATATTTATCTGATATAAGCTTGGTACATAGCTGATGTAAATTTAAAACTTACCTGACATAATCTTAAAATTAGCTGATAGGAAATGAATACTTAGCTTACATCAACTTAATACTTAGCTGATATAAACTTGAAACTTAGCTGATATAAACTTGATACTTAGTTGACATAAAATTGAAACTTACCTAATATAACTGTAATACTTAGCTGATATAAACTTGAAACTTAGCTGATATAAACATAATACTTAGCTGACATACATACAATGCCCCTCAGTCACCATTAAACACCATTATAACCACTGACTGAAGGAGAGTCAAGCTAGGGTGAGTCTAGTACCATAATATTAGTGCTTGTTATCCACTAAATTATACATTTTTTTTTTTTACGGGGATTAGCCCACCCGGGCACAGGTCACTGATCCACATCAGGCCCTGGGGGCGAAAATGTACACCCACACATACACACACAATAATAATAATAATAATAATAATAATAATAATAATAATAATAATAATAATAATAATAATAATAATAATAATAATAGTAATAATAATAATAATAATAATAATAATAATAATAATAATAATAATAATAATAATAATAATAATAATAATAATAATAATAAAGAACCATAAAGAAATACAAAAATTAAAAAAAAGATCAAAAGTGAGAAACAATACTGTATATGTATGTTGTGTTGTCAATAGTAAGTGAAACAATTGAGACCCTGTAATTGTGTGAAATTGAGGCAGAAAGTCAGATCAGCAACCTGAGACTTGGTCACAATTTTTGTGATGCCATACAGCAGTAGGGTCTACCATAGACAACACATTATGCTTCCAATATCTTCCCAGGCGATAGTACCTCCCTGTTTGGTAGCTGCCTAATACCTACTACCTCGTCGGTCAAGAATATAGGTGAATCAATTTTCTGGGTTTTTCGTTCATGTTTCACCTTGTTATGCTGAAGAACATAAGAACATAAGAATGGAGGAAACTGCAGAGGGCCTATTGGCTCATACTGGGCAGTCCCATTTGCACCCAATCCCTATTGCTCATATAAGCATCCACCCTATGTTTTTTTTTTTTTTTTTACGGGAATTAACCCACCCTGGCATAAGTCAAATGACCCACAACGGAGCCTGGGGAGTGAAAATAAAAGAACGGAAAGAAATTGTATATATATAAAAAAAAAGGTTATACGGTATTAATCTACACCACGAGGATGCCGGAAAACCAGCTTTTTAAAGTGAGAGAGATTGTAAGAGCATGGAAACACAGAAGAAGGCAGAGCATTCCACAGTTTGCCTGTGTGAGGAAAGAAGTAGGTACTATAACGGGTTATTCTCGAGTGACCGACATCCACGGAGAAACGGTGGGCACCGCGGGCAAGACGTGTGTTACGAACCCACGGCCTTGCCGGCGGTACACAGGATGCCAAATCCACTGAACATTGCCCGTTAAAGTGCCTGTAAAAGAGAGAGAGTGAAGCAACATTGCGGCGAAGAGAAAGGGAAGAGAGATTGTCGACTAAAGGAGGAGAGTTAATAAGACGAAATGCCTTTGATTCCACCCTATCTAATAGTTGGACAGAAGAAGAGCCACCCCAGATATGAGCGCAGTACTTCAAGTTAGGTATAATTAATCCCTTATATACTTGGAGCAACTGCTCAAGAGTGAAGTAGCTGCGGCATCGGTACAGCAGTCCCAACTTTCGGGAGGCAGCTTTAGTTATACTAAGGATGTGTGATTTCTAGGACTTATTGGGGAAATGGTGAGGCCTAACATATTTATTTCAGAATTTGGGAGGATGATAGCGTCCTGAAATGTAATTGGTGGGAGATCGTCTAATTTACAAAGTGTAGTTGGTAAATGTTGAGTTTTGTTACTATTGAACTTGACCAAGTTTGTATCTCCCCATTCAGAGATGCTGCACAGATCCGCATTGATAGAAGTAATGATATCAGTTCTAGAAGCAGATCTAGTTTGAGAGTTAGGAGGATGGGGAAAATGTACGGAAGAGTGAAGAGTGGAATCATCGACGTAAGAATAGATAGAATTAGTTGTAGTGTGAAGTAAATCATTGATAAAAAGAAGGAAGAAAGTTGGTGAAAGAACAGAACCCTGTGGGACGCCACTATTGGTAGAGAAAGAGCGAGAAATCGATCCATCGACAACAACTGCCATGGATCGGTTCTCAAGGAAGCTAGAGATGAGAGAACAAAGTGGGGGAGAGAAACCAAAAGAGGGAAGTTTAGATAGCAAAGACTTGTGCCATACCCTGTCAAATGCTTTGGAGATGTCGAGAGCCACGACAAAAGTTTCCCCATAGTCCCTAAGAGAGGATGACCAAAGATGGGTGCAATAAGAGAGCAGATCACCAGTAGATCTCGCACGGGGAAAGCCATACTGGTGATCCGACAAAAGAGAAAGGTGTTCAAGGTGACGGAGAAAATGGGAGTTCAAGATAGTTTCGAAAATCTTGGAGAGGGATGACGTTAGGGCAATGGGGCGATAGTTAGAGGGGTTAGAATGGTCACCCTTCTTCGGGATGGGCTGAACCAAGGCATGCTTCCAAGAAGAAGGAAAAGTTTTGGTTTTGAGGCAAAGGCGAAAGAGGCGAGCAAACACAGGGGCCAGGGCTTCAGCACGCTCCCTCAGAACTGGATGAAGAGGTGTATATGTGAGAGCTTGTATACCTCACTCAAGTGATGGCTGACTGCATGAATATCAACTGGCCAGTCAGTGAAGCTCCAGTTATTAAGTAAGATAAACAGAATAAATTGTTTACTTGGAGTATTCACTGATAAACACCGCCTTTCTAAAGTTCGACAATGATAATAGTATTTATGAAGTCTCGTTTTCTACTCGTTGTAATTTCTTTGTTTGGCAAGATTTTTCTTTGATTTAGTTTATTCATTTGTGTCTTTTTCCATCAGTCATGCAATTATGTAGCCATTGTGAAAGTGAGGGCCTCAAATGTGGCTACAAATGTTGCCTTATGTAGAGTGGAGAGGCTGGTGTTACCTTACTGAAGCTGTTGGCTTGGAATTACCCCACTCCTCTGTACCAAAATACTTATGAATAACTTGAAATGATATTTGATATTAAACTACCTGCCATGCCCTTCGAAAGTATTTTGTTAAATTGATTTTAGAATTTAATGGTCCAGTCGGGTTTCCTGTGTAAGCTATTGGTATTACCGACGACGCCTTAGTATAATACTTATGTATCTAATTTATCTATCAGCCATTTTTTCTATTAACTGAGATTATCAAATTTTCTAAACCTGAAACTTGAGATGCATTTATATTGTTTATATTAAATATTCTCGTAATTAGTGCAAATATCAGTTATGTATATACCTGTGTCCCTCCAGATTGCGGCGTCGAGACGTCCTGACACGGGAACAGTCAACAGTGGCGGGACTAAATAAAAAACCTAAGGTGATGAGGATTATTTTATAGCCACCTTAGTGCTGGTTCTTTTGTGTGTGTGTTTACCCAGTGAATAATGTAGCACCAACAGAAGAAAGTTTTTAATATAAAAATAAAGTCCATTTTATCTTATGAACTTCCTTATTTCAGTCTTATTCATAGGCATAAAGTTAATGATGTTCCAGGCCGAGCCGTGACTCCAGCTCAAGGTGGTAAGCACCCGTTTGGTAACATAAGTAATAAACTCTCCTTTGAGAATGTTGGCGGAGGTTCTGATAGTCAATGGTGGTAATGCATTTAGCGGGGTTATGACTTCTGTGTGTTCTTATTGTAGAAAGCCTGGTCACACTATTGCCCAATGTCATAAGCTCAAAGCTAAGGAATCTCATGAAACGCCTGTTGCTAATTTTGCGTTTGTCTCAGCGGATGATGTTGCTGCGGTTTCTGACCCAGTTTGTGTGCATCATAAGGATTTGTTCCAGTCCTTTAAGTTTCCTGGTTTTGTGTCCGTGTCCGAGGGTAGTACTGCTGTCCCTGTGAGTATTTTGAGGGATACTGGTACTTCACTTAGTATTCTCTTGAAAAGTCCTCTTCCATCTGTGGAAGAGGCTTATACTGGTGAGCATGTTGTGTTGCGGGGCGTTAGTGGAACCACTTGCGTTCCATTGTGTAAAGTGTATCTTCGGATGGACCTTTTGTCTCAGCCAGTTACAGTCGGGGTTCAGGAGGTGTTGCCAGTGGAAGGAGTAACGTTCCTCTTGGGAAATGATATAGCTGGTAGCTTTGTTGTTCCGGATCCAGTTGTGTGCTCTACTCCTTTAAGTAATAACCCTGCTGCAGACCTTTCGAGTAAGTGTGTTGGGTTATTCCGTTCAGGTGCTTTAACCCGTAGTCAAGCTAAAATGGTGACGTATGGGACAGATGTGAGTGATCTGTGTGATGTTTTGCCTGATTATGATTTGATTGGACTGTTTGATGTAAAGCCAGATAGGTTAGATGCAGGTCTAGTAGATCAACCTGTTAGTGATGTGTCAAGTGATGTAAAGGCAGAGTCTAAGGATCATGTAAATGTTGATTTCAGTAACCTTCCTGTCCCAAGAGAGATGTTGATTTCTGCTCAAGAGTCTGACGAGTCGTTGGTTCCAATATTTGCTATGGCCGTATCAGAAAGAGAGAGAGACATTATGAGTCTAGTGTTTCCTCAGGCATAGCCGATTTTTGCCGTATGTGTCATGTATGCCAGTTAGCTGGTAAGCCCAATCAAGTATTTTCACCTGCACCTTAAAACCTATACCTGTTGTTGATGAGCCATTTGCAAAAGTAATCATTGATTGTGTGGACCCTCTTCCTAAAACTGAGTGTGATAATGAATATTTGTTTCCGGTGATGTATGCTTCCACTATATATCCGGAAGTTATACCTGTGCGAAAACTTGGTTTATATTATTTTATATGTTGGTTTATATTACATCTATTTTAAGGAGGGGGTGTTATGCATGGCGTAATGTATCATTGGTGCGTTGCGCTGTGCATAGTGAAATATTTTTTTAGGCATGTTACCCCAAGTTTTGTAAATATAATTTTGTATATAATGATGTGTGAGCAGGGCTGGTATTTGACATATAAAATATTTTTCTGTATGTATGTAGGTATTTTTGCAGCTTAATCTGGGAGTTCATTAATATTAGTTTTAGGTTGGTAGTTCCGTGGAGTATGGAGCTATATCGGTCACTGTTTGGCTTTGGGAGTAGGAGGACGGCTCAGTTTGTCAGTGGTGGATAGAACATTAGAAAATAAGGAGTCTGCAATAGGCCGGTTGGCCTGTGCATGGCAACTCCTGCCGAGAGTTACTACCACTCTCTGTCATCCATGAATCTATCCAGCCTCCTTTTGAAACTTTCCAGCGTTTCAGCGCTTACTACAAAGTTGCTAAGCTTGTTCCACTCGTCCACCACCGGATTTGTAAAACAGTTCCTTCCTATCTCCCTCCTAAACCTAAACTTATCCAACTTAAATCCGTTGTTCCGAGTCCTATCCTGCTCGGATATTATAAGAACTTTATCTATATCACCTTTATTGATTCCTTTCACCCACTTGAATAATTCTATTATATGTCCCCGCACTCATTGTCTTTCTAGGGAATGCAAGTTTAGTTTCTTTAACCTATCCCGATATGGAAGGTTTCTAAGTCCCGGAATCATTTTCGTCATTCTTCGCTGCACCGACTCTAGTGAATTGATATCCATTCTATAAAAAGGGCACTAGAACTCAACCGCATAATCGAGGTGCGGCCTGACTAGCGCAAGATATAGTTGCAATAAGACCTCTGCACTCTTATTACTTACACTTCTAGATATAAAACCCAATACTCTGTTTGCCTTATTTCGAACATTAACGCTCTGTTTTTTAGGCCGTAGGTCCGGGCTCACAAGTACCCCTAGGTGTTTTTCACAAGTCGACTTCTCTAGTTTGATGTTGTTAAGGCTGTATACTGTACATTGACAGTATTTGTTCTTTCAATATTAAGTACGCTGCACTTGCTGGTGTTGAATTCATTTGAGATTTTTCAGACCACCCCTGCAGTTTATTTAGATCCTCCTGTAATGTATTTGCATCTTGCCCTGAATTAATCTGCAGCCCAATTTTGGTGTCATCTGCAAACTTGCTTATGTCACTGCTGATCCCAGTATCTAGAGCGTTTATGTAGATTATGAACAAGATTGGGCCTAGGACCGACCCCTGGGGAACACCACTGGTTACACGACCCCACTCAGATTTAACACCATCTACGCTGACCCTCTGCGTTCTATCGGTGAGCCATGATTTTATCCAATTTAAAACTTTCCCCTCAATACCATGAGCTAGTAACACTCACTTGAAGTTTAAGCTTATCTATTATTTTCCTCATCTGTTATATTATGCAGATAACATTCATACTGTTCATGTTAAACTTTGGCCATAGTGAATGCATTTCTTTTTAGAAGTATAAACATTCACAAATCTTTACATTTATATATTTGCTTTAATATTTGTTTACTTTGAATCCATAGTATGTTTACTACTGTATTTCGAGTTTCCTATAACCAAATACAGCTCTGAAACACTGCACAATTCCTGACGCACCCTTGTAAACGCACTAGTAAAGGGGACTGTACCTGTACCTGAGTGTTTTTTCAATTGATAGGCTAAGATAAAATGAAATGTTATCGAGAATACAAGTGAAGAAGCCATTTTAAGACGAGGATGGTAAGTTACTGAGGCATAATAAGTTTTACCATACTGATGTTGGGAGGATCAAGTTCAGTTGTTGACTGGATGAAGAGGCATGTAGGTGAGGGCATTTATACCTCTCTCAGGTGATGGCTGACTGCATGACTATCACCTTGGTCAGCCAGTTAAGCCGCAGTTATTACTCTAAGAATCACAACCTGCTTCAGTGAAAAGGTAAACAAAACAAACAGTTAATCGTAACATCCAGCAGATGGCGTCTATCGGAGTGAAGTTTAGTATATCCTAGGAAGTCGATGAGAACCTGTAGAAATTAGAACTTGATGACACTTGTTCTGTATAGGTTTTATGAGACTTAACTTTGGATAATTTCATCTGAATTCTTGAACAACTATTTATATGCGCCAAAATCTACCTCTATCGAAAGGAAATAATTTTCAACTTACTCACCTGACCTTTGTGGGTAGGAGAATGACAAGACTAATCCCGGGTAATAGGAACCTTGAGTACAGAGACAGGTTAAAGCATCTTAATTTGCACTCTCTCGAGAGACATAGAGCGAGGGGCGACATGATAGAGGTGTATAAATGGAAGTCAGGGCTAAACAAATGGGACATTACAAATGTACTCAAACTATCCAACCAGGAGCGAACTCATAACAATGGTTTTAAATTAGACAAATTTAGATTTAGGTGTGAAATAGATAAACATTGGTGTGGAAATAGAGTAGTGGATGAGTGGAACAAGTTACCAAATATCATCATTAACTCGGATACGCTGGATAGCTTCAAACATAGGGTGGATGCATATATGAGCAATAGGGGTTGGGTGTAAATGGGACTGCCCAGTATGGGCCAATAGGCCCGCTGCAGTTTCCTCCATTCTTATGTTCTTATGTTCTTATGTTCATCAGCATAACAAGGTGAAACATGAACGAAATACCCAGAAAATGCATTCACCTAAATTCTTGACCGGCGAGGAGTTCTACATGTATAATTTAGTGGATAACAAGCACTAATATTATGGTACTAGACTCACCCTAGCTTGACTCTCCTTCAGTCAGTGGTTATGATGGTGTTTAATGGTGACTGAGGGGCATTGTATGTATGTCAGCTAAGTATTATGTTTATATCAGCTTAGTTTCAAGTTTATATTTGCTAAGTATTACATTTATATCAGGAAGTTTCAAGTTTATGTCAACTAAGTATCAAGTTTATATCAGCAAAGTTTCAAGTTTATATCAGCTAAGTATCAAGTTGATGTAAGCTAAGTATTAAGTTTCTATCAGCTAATTTTAAGATTATGTTAGGTAAGTTTTAAATTTACATCAGCTAAGTATCAAGTTTATATCAGTTAAATATTAAGTTTATAACAGCTAAGCATTAAGTTTAAATCGAATAATTATTCTACACAGTTTTGAATTTGTGGTGTATTTGCGTTACTAGTCATAAACTGAAGCGTCAGTAAAGTAACAATGTTAGCCTCGTATCTCTGTGTTCCTTAACCCTGAGTCTTCTTCCATGGCGAGTACTGGGTGAGTTAAATCTGAAAACAATTCTTAAAGAAGTTGTATTTTGTTGTTGTTAATATTGAGAGTGTCTGTCTGTATTTAATTGTTCTTATTGGAAGGTGATTTTAATGTACATATATTATGTAACCTATTGTATGAAAACTGTATCCGCTATATTTCATTCTTATAGTATCGGGTATATCATATATATTAATTTATTATTTATTTACAATCTGCAATATTCATAATTGTAGAAAATAACATCTAAGTTCAAGGAAAAATAAAGTTAACATTTCTGTTTTCTGTTTATGTTATTTTTATTTATAACGAAATAAATATTATCTCGTATGGTAACAACCTAATATTACAGCAATATTTATCGATTTATTTATATTATATTCGCCATAGGTTTGTGATTGTTAATACATTTAGTTTTCAGATACTTGATTCTTCCTTCCATACTATAATGTCCGGGTGTTGGATAAGTCACTGTTACCTGAGATGTGAAGTGAAGAATGTAAGTTAAAGAAGAGTTAGTGTAGTGAATCGGCGACACACCTAGAGCATCACTAGTCCAGCGCCTTGTGATTCGCTGCGTGATAACATGCCACTGCTGACATGGATCACTCCAGGTACATAGTAATTATTATCACTCCAGGTACATAGTAATTATTATCACTCCAGGTACATAGTAATTACTATCACTCCTGGTATATAGTAATTATTATCACTCCAGGTACATAGTAATTATTATCACTCTAGGTACATAGTAATTACTATCACTCCATGTACATAGTAATTACTATCACTCCTGGTATATTGTAATTATTATCACTCCAGGTACATAGTAATTATTATCACTCCAGGTACATAGTAATTACTATCACTCCAGGTACATAGTAATTACTATCACTTCTGGTATATAGTAATTATTATCACTCCAGGTACATAGTAATTACTATCACTCCAGGTACATACAGTAGTATTTATTATCACTCCAGGTACATAGTAATTACTATCACTCCAGGTACATAGAAATTACTATCACTTCTGGTATATAGTAATTATTATCACTCCAGATACATAGTAAATATTATTACTACTGGTAAATAATAATTATTATCACTCCAGGTACATAGTAATTATTATCACTCCAGGTACATAGTAATTATTATCACTCCAGGTATATAGTAATTATTATCACTCCAGGTACATAGTAATTATTATCACTCCAGGTACATAGTAATTATTATCACTCGAGGTACATAGTAATTATTATCATTCCAGGTCATATTAATTATTATCACTCCAGGTACCTATCAATTAGTATCACTCCAGGTACATAGTAATTAGTATCACTTTAGGTACATAGTAATTATCATCACTCCAGGTATAATATATATATTATAAGAATCTGTGCCTCTGACACCCTAAGTGGCAATTCTGTTACTTGTTATAGTATAGATAATAAAAGATCATTCTTCAGGGTCATTATTTTCCCCTAATAGTAAAGATTTTTAAGTGAAATTTGATCTTACGCCTCAGTATATTCCAAAACAAATATTTAGATTTGTTCCATAGTATTAAATAAGTTTATTATATGTTGTGGGGAGAATATTTATTTTTTCTTCGTAAGACATTAAAATAAATTTTTATAACCCAATAAAAATACAGATACATCTACTGTAGTCTCTTATCCTGGATACAATTTGCGAAGAATTATCCCGCTACATTTACTGATACTATTTAAATATTCCACTGATATTCAGAAAACCAAGATCGCATAGTTAGTGGAAGTAATAACTGTACTGTATTAGCAACTAAGTTATGGGAATTTCTACATCAAGTTTTACCATAAGAATAAGTAAGCGTCTTTTAATAATGTATCATTTTAACATTTATGTGAAAAAGGTAAATTTTAAACTGAGTAATTGAAAAAAAAATGTTGTCGGCATCTTTTTATTCATATAGAGATAAAATGAAGATGTTTTTAGTATATATCATAAAATAACTTAGGTAGCACATCACAAAAAACTAAACAACTTCATTTCTTTTACACGTAACTGTAGAAATTGTTAATACAGTAGAGCTATGTGTTTATTATTATAATTCACATGTGTACATTACACTTTATTTACTCCTACACCACACTTGGTAAGTGATGTCAGGAGAGCGAAGTTGGGGTAAATCAAAGTTATTTTCACAGTCGTTTAAGTTTTATTATTACAACGCAAGAATCACGGGACACAAACTGACGAAGAAGAGTTCAGGAAACTTAGTATTGGTGTGTCTCATTTCTTTATGTTTACATTTATTTTCCATAACCTCCTCCCCCACAGCCATAGCCGGCGCCACTAGAACCACCATAACCGCCACCTCCACCGCCGTTGGAACCACCATACCCAGCACCGCCGCCGCTGGAGCCGCCATACCCACCACCACCGCCGCTGGATCCTCCATACCCACCACCGCCGCCGCTGGAGCTGCCATACCCACCACCGCCGCCGCTGGAGCCACCATACCCACCACCACCGCCGCTGGATCCGCCATACCCACCACCGCCGCCGCTGTAGCTGCCATACTCGCCACCGCTGCCTCTGGAGCCGTCTTGCCCGCCTCCGCCACCACCTCCATGGCCACCTTCACCGCCACCACCATACCCGCCGCCACCACTTCCATGGTCACCACCTTTGCCACCGCTGCCACCACCATGCTCATCTGGCTTGGCGAGGCAGGTCATAGCCAGGAGCCCCACCACCATGGTCACAAACAACTGCGTCTGAAATTGTCAGAGATAAACTATTTTTATTAAGGTTATTATAATCAGTTAACATAATGGTACTATAAATAAGTTCATTTACCACAGAGATGTTAGGTCAGTTACTTTCTGTAAATTAACGAGAAAAGGTTTGCTTCACTGAAACTTCACTAACAATGACAGAGAAGAGTATTATTTATTTGAGTGCAGAAAACACGATATGTGTAACATTTGTCTGATATAAAGTTTTCTTTAGTACATAATTTACTACGGTGAAGCTGGAAACCATTTGTTTAAAATATAATTTTTAAATCTGTCCTGAACTTGTGCCTATACCTTCAGCTATACCAGCAACTCCTGTACTCGTCATGCTGATGAGCTGAACTGTTATTAATAAGACAAGTGAAGAATGCACTTATAGAAGATGATGCTAAATTACTTAAGCCATAATAAGTCTTACCATAATGATGTTGGGAGGATCAAGTTCAGTTGTTGACTGTATGAAGAGAAGTCTAGGTGAGAGCTTTTATACCTCCCTCAGGTGATGGCTGACTGCATGACTGTTTCCTCATTAATCAGTTAAGCTCCACTTACCAATTGAGTAACACAACCTTCATATCTGAAAAGATTAAATTTGTTCACTTCTACTATCTAACAGGCGGTGACTGATGGAGCTTTGTCACTTATGAAAATCTTTTGAGTGTCGTGAAAAAGCTGCAGAAATTATCCCATTTGTGAGCCTTCATTGCCAGCCACTTGGAGAACGACCTTCCCGTTGTATCTGGGGATCATAAGGGTAGAGCATTTGAAGGTATTATTTACATTCCTTAAATCCATTTTTAGCTTTGAAAATTCCTTAGAAATTAATGGTTATCTTATTTGCCTTAAACACACAAACACCACTGCTACTCTGTTCCCCTGACATTATTAACGGAGCGGGTAACAGTAATCATGCAAATCATAAATGATCATACAAGCATGAAATTTCGTATGGACATTAAAAATGGGTTACTTATCGAATCTATCCACTTGAACATTAAAAATTCCAAGATGTAGCCATTTTCCAAGATGGCCGCCGAATTTGCCTAACTGAAATTTTTTTTACATATATTGACTTATTATTGGGCAATCTGTGCACATAAGGTGTCTATTCTCATATTTTAAAGCATTCTGGAACAGATTATGATTGCTTTGGAACGCTCAGATATGTCTTTTATGCATAAAGTAGCGGTTCAACACATATTTTTACCTCTTATCATAAAAATAAGTGTAAGCGATTCTCACTTAAATACATCTTTTGCTCATATCCTTGTGAGATATTGCTATAAGAATTCTTTCATATTTACAGCTGCTGGTATGTGCATCCACACAGAGCTGTGCAAGTGAGACCAGAGCTGATACATTTACATCGCTATCCACAGTCTTTCTTGCAAGAACACTTGGTCAGTTCTTGACAACTCGCTGCCCCAGTTAGCACGACTTGGAATGTCTGATTGTGCTGCAGTTACCTGACCCCCAAATCATTCCACCTTGATAGGCTGCACGCTTTACATGGTGGACTAGACCTGGCTTACATCACTACCACAAACCTTTCCAAGACATTGAGGTCTTCTTCACTAACTGATGTAAGACACTGACTGAGTTTGATGAAGGTACTAGAGAACTCGTTTAACACATTCCATGTTTGCCATGCAGTCTTTTTACCTTTACCACGGAAGGCTGACACAACATCACAACCACTGAATGCATGGAGAAATGTGATTCCAGTGGCTCTTTCAGGCTCTATGGCTACAACTAACTCAAGAACAGGAATCCATCTTGTATAAGTCCCTAAGCCCCTTGACCATAAGAAATCCACATTTCTTCAAAACCAATGATATCTGTGTCATTGGCTTTTATGAGAACTCTTTTACTGCCTTCCATTACAGCTTGTCCTGTTTGTACAAAGAGGCGGGTATCTGTCTCTTCATGGGAGCATGGCGTCAATTCTTCTAGAGGCGTATTATGGTTGCTAATGACATAGCAACAACTGACTTGGATGCTCCATGCTGAATTTGTGATTTAATACCTGTGCCATGTTAACTCATAACTGATGAAGGAGCTGCATATTCAATACTTCTATCATCAAGTATGGTTAGGAATTTTGACTAGTGTTAGTGCATATTCTGCCTTATTATTTTCGCAGCCTTGGCCAAATGAAACGCTTCACTGTATTTGCCAACCTCAGCCAGGATGGAGCCTACATCCTCTTGGAATGCTAGCAAAACATCTCTTCCTTGACTGTGAGCTCCCAGTTGAGGAATATGTGAAACTAATTGGTTCTTAAGCCTAGTAGAATAAATTTCAGGCGATTCGACACCAAGTTGTTCGAGTCTCTGCTTGTACAGTAAGACTAACTCTGCTAGTCTAAAAAATGTTCCATTAGAACCTTCACATGCAGTTTTTGTCATAAATGTATGTCACCAATTCAGAGAAAACCAGTGAATATGCATCTTTTTGTCAAGGTTCTTTGACTTTTTCTCGTATCCTTTCTCTATAGTACAGTGCAGCTCAGCAAGCAGGGTAAAATTTCACCTCTTGTGCCACTACATCTCTTGCACTAAGTTAGCAAGGAATCTTTTGTCACTAAGTCTTTTTGCACATTCATCGATTTTGTCACTGAGTTTCATTGTCATCGATTGACGGAGAGCACTCTCTGGTGCTGGTTTGTCACACAAAAAGCATTCTGTTGTGGTTTTTGTGTCTCTTGGCTTTCATAGTACCTTACTTCGGCAACCTTCATCACTGTCAACTACAGAGGTGGTTGCTCTTTTTGGGGCTCTTTGCAACATTATGTAGCTCACCTAAATCTACAGCTCTCATGATATTTGGCAGTATTTTTCCTCATTGTCTCTGCAATACCATCTCCATCATGTAGTGTTTCCATATCAAGCCTTATTGGAAGGGCATTGATTGAGTTGAAAAGAGGAATATTCTTGACTAATTTGCTGTAGCCATCTTTCTCTCTTCTAGTAGGGTTAGTCCTTGGAGATTTAAGTTTTTCCTTTTTATATCATGACACAGACAGCACTTGGCCCAGGTTGTTTTCCTTTCAGGATTACTTTTAGGACCAATATTCATCGCCATTGTGGTACAGAGTCGAAGGTTTATCCTTTTACCACTCTGTATCATACGTACTTTCCTGCATGGGACAAAACCAGGTTTAATCAATTGTTTGCCCTAACTTTAATCCCATAACTCTTGGCTCGGCTCTCCCGCGCTGGTACATCCTGTCAATTCGGGTGCGGCTACATAACACATACACACACATATAATATATATATATATATATATATATATATATATATATATATATATATATATATATATATATATATATATATATATATATATATATATATATATATATATATATATTTATATATTTATATATATATATATATATATATATATATAAATTAATCTTTAATATAAGTTTCGTACTTAGTTGACACTGAGCCCCATTTTGAGTTTCACAGCAGTGTTGTCACCAGTGTGCCCTGGTAGTACAGTG
>NW_024756171.1:0-21747 GCF_018991925.1 Homarus americanus
GTCTATGCGTTGTAGTCACTCGAGAAGGTGTATGTGTTGTAGTCACTCGAGAAGGTGTATGTGTTGTAGTCATTCGAGAAGGTGTATGTGTTGTAGTGACTTGGGAAGGTGTATGTGTTGTAGTCACTCGAGAAGGTATATGTGTTGTAGTCACTTGAGAAGGTGTATGTGTTGTAGTCACTTGAGAAGGTGTTTCTGTTGTAGTCATTTGAGAAGGTGTATGTGTTGTAGTCACTCGAGAAGGTCTATGCGTTGTAGTCACTCGAGAAGGTGTATGTGTTGTAGTCACTTGGGAAGGTGTATGTGTTGTAGTCACTCGAGAAGGTATATGTGTTGTAGTCACGTGAGAAGGTATATGTGTTGTAGTCACTTGAGAAGGTGTATCTATTGTAGTCATTGAGACGGTGTATGTGTTGCAGTTCACTTGAGAAGATATATATGTTGTAGTCACTTTTGAAGGTGTATGTGTTGTAGTCACTTGAGAAGGTGTATGTGTTGTTGTTACTTGAGAAGGTGTATGTGTTGTAGTCACTTGAGAAGGTGTATGTGTTGTAGTCACTGGAGAAGGTGTATGTGTCGTAGTCACTCGAGAAGGTTTATGTGTTGTAGTCACTAGAGAAGGTGTATGTGTTGTTGTCACTTGAGAAGGTGTATGTGTTGCAGTTCACTTGAGAAGGTGTATGTGTTGTAGTCACTCGAGATGGTATATATGTTGTAGTTACGTGAGAAGGTGTATGTGTTGTAGTCACTTGAGAAGGTGTATCTGTTGTGAAGCTGAGAAGGTGTATGTACAGAAGTCACTTGGAGAAGCTGCGCATCTGTTGAGTGTCACTCGATAGGCTGCGTGGTGGTTGTAGTCACTTGATAGCTGCGTATGTGTTGTAGTCACCTGATAGGCTGCAAAGTAAAATACCGAGAAGGTGTATGTGTTGTAGCGTTACTTGGAGAAGGTGTATATGTTGCAGGCACTAGAAGGTGTATGCGTTTGTAGTCACTGACATGCATACAGAAGTCACTGATAGCTGCATATGTGTTGCAGCTCACACGAGAAGGTGTAGGCGTTGTAGTCACTCGTTAAGGTGTATGCGTTGTAGTCACTCGAGAAGATGTATGTGTTGTAGTCACCTGAGAAGGGGTATGTGTTGTAGTCACTTGAGAAGGTGTATGTGTTGTAGTTACTTGAGAAGGTGTATGTGTTGTAGTCACTTGAGAAGGTGTATGTGTTGTAGTCACTTGAGAAGGTGTATGTGTTGTAGTCACTCGAGATGGTATATATGTTGTAGTCACTTGAGAAGGTGTATCTGTTTTAGTCATTGAGAAGGTGTATGTGTTGTAGTCTCTTGAGAAGGTGCATCTGTTGTAGTCACTTGCGAAGGTGTATGTGTTGTAGTCACTCGATATGGTATATATGTTGTAGTCACTTGAGAAGGTGTATGTGGAGTAGTCACTGGAGAAAGTATATATGTTTTACTCACTTGACAAGGTGTATGTGTTGTAGTCACTTGAGAAGGTGTATGTGTTGTAGTCACTTGAGAAGGTGTATGTGTTGTAGTCACTTTAGAGGGTGTATGTGTTGTAGTCACTCGAGAAGGTCTATGCGTTGTAGTCACTCGAGAAGGTGTATGTGTTGTAGTCACTAGAGAAGATGTATGTGTTGTAGTCACTTGAGAAGGGGTATGTGTTGTAGTCACTTGAGAAGGTGTATGTGTTGTAGTCAATCGAGATAGTATATATGTTGTAGTCACTTGAGAAGGTGTATGTGTTGTAGTCACTCGAAATGGTATATATGTTGTAGTCACTTGAGAAGGTGTATGTGTTGTAGTCACTTGAGAAGGTGTATCTGTTGTAGTCATTGAGAAGGTGTGTGTGTTGCAGTTCACTTGAGAAGGTGTATTTGTTGTAGTCACTTGAGAAGATGTACTCTGTTGTAGTCACTTGAGAAGGAGTATGTGTTGTAGTCACTTGAGAAGGCGTATGTGTTGTAGTCACTTGATTGGGCGTATGTGTTGAAGTCACTCGAGAAGGTTTATGTGTTGTAGTCACTCGAGAATGTGTATGTGTTGTAGTCACTAGAGACGGTGAATGTGTTGTAGTCACTCGAGAACGTGTATGTGTTGTAGTCACTTGGGAAGGCGTATGTGTTGTAGTCACTCGAGAAGGTATATGTGTTGTAGTCACTCGAGATGCTATGTATGTTGGAGTCACTTGAGAAGGTGTATGAGTTGTAGTCACTTGAGAAGGTGTATCTATTGTAGTCATTGAGAAGGTATATGTGTTGCAGTTATTTGAGAAGGTGTATCTGTTGTAGTCATTGAGAAGGTGTATGTGTTGTCGTCACTTGAGAAGATGCATCTGTTGGAGTCACTCAAGTAGGTGTATGTGTTGTAGTCACTTGAGAAGGTGTATTTGTGTTAGTCACTCGAGAAGGTGTATGTGTTGTAGTCACTTGAGAAGGTGTATGTGTTGTAGTCACTTGAGAATTTGTATGTGTTGTAGTCACTCGAGAAGGTGTATGTGTTGTATTCACTTGTGATGGTGTATGTTTTGTAGTCACTCCAGAAGATGTATGTGTTGTAGTCACTTGAGAAGGGGTATGTGTTGTAGTCACTCGAGAAAGTGTATGTGTTGTAGTCACTTGAGAAGGTGTACGTGGTGTAGTCACTTGAGAAGGTATATATGTTGTAGTTACTTGAGAAGGTGTATGTGTTGTAGTCACTTGAGAAGGTGTATGTGTTGTAGTTACTTGAGAAGATGTATGTGTTGTAGTCACTTGAAGATAGAAATGTGTTTGTAGTCACTTGAGAAGGTGTATGTGTATTTAGTCAATCGAGAAGGTGTATGTGTTGTAGTCACTTGAAAAGGTGTATGTGTTGTAGTCACTTGAGAAGGTGTATGAGTTGTAGTCACTTGAGAAGGTGTATGTATTGTAGTCACTCGAGTTGGTATATATGTTGTAGTCACTTGAGAAGGTGTATGTGTTGTAGTCACTCGAGATGGTATATATGTTGTAGTCACTTGAGAAGGTGTATGTGCTGTAGTCACTTGAGAAGGTGTATGTGTTGTAGTCACTTGAGAAGGTGTATGTGTTGTTGTCACTTGAGAAGGTGTATGTTTTGTAGTCACTCGTGAAGGTGTATGTGTTGTAGTCACTTGAGAAGGTGTATGTGTTGTAGTCACTTGAGAATGTGTATGTGTTGTAGTCACTTGAGAAGGTGTATGTGTTGTAGTCACTTGAGAAGGTGTATGTGTTGTAGTCACTCAAGAAGGTGTTTGTGTTGTAGTCACTTGAGAAGGTGTATGTGTTGTAGTCACTCGAGAAGATGTATGTGTTGTAGTCACTTGAGAAGGTGTATGTGTTGTAGTCACTCGAGAAGGTGTATGTGTTGTAGTCACTTGAGAAGGTGTATGTGGTGTAGTCACTTGAGAAGGTATATATGTTGTAGTTACTTGAGAAGGTCTATGTGTTGTAGTCAGTTGAGAAGGTGTATGTGTTGTAGTCACTTGAGAAGATGTATGTGTTGTAGTCACTTGAGAAGGTATATGTGTTGTAGTCACTTGAGAAGGTGTATGTGTTGTTGTCACTTGAGAAGGTGTATGTGTTGTAGTCACTCGAGATGGTATATATATGTTGTAGTCACTTGAGAAGGTGTATATGTTGTAGTCTCTCGAGATTGTATACATGTTGTAGTCACTTGAGAAGGTGTATGTGCTGTAGTCACTTCAGAAGGTGTATGTGTTGTATTCACTTGAGAAGGTGTATGTGTTGTTGTCACTTGAGAAGGTGTATGTGTTGTAGTCACTTGAGAAGGGGTATGTATTGTAGTCACTCGAGATGGTATATATGTTGTAGTCACTTGAGAAGGTGTATATGTTGTAGTCACTCGGGATGGAATATATGTTGAAGTCACTTGAGAAAGTGTATGTGTTGTAGTCACTTGAGAAGGTGTATGTGGTGTAGTCACTTGAATAGGTATATATGTTGTAGTTACTTGAGAAGGTGTATGTGTTGTAGTCACCTGAGAAGGTGTATGTGTTGTAGTCACTCGAGATGGTATATATGTTGTAGTCACTTGAGAAGGTCTATGCGCTGTAGTCACTTGAGAAGGTGCATGTGTTGTAGTCACTTAAGAAGGTGTATGTGGTGTTGTTACGTGAGAAGGTGTATGTGGTGTAGTCACTCGAGATGGTATATATGTTGTAGTCACTTGAGAAGGTGTATGTGTTGCAGTCACTTGAGAAGGTGTATCTGTTGTAGTCATTGAGGTGTATGTGTTGCAGTTCACTTGAGAAGGTGTATGTGTTGTAGTCACTTGAGAAGGTGTATGTGTTGTAGTCACTTGAGAAGGTGTATGTGTTGTAGTCACTCGAGATGGTATATATGTTGACGTCACTTGAGAAGGTGTATGTGTTGTAGTTATTTGAGAAGGTGGCATCTGTTGTAGTCATTGAGAAGGTGTATGTGTTGTAGTCACTTGAGAAGATGCATCTGTTGTAGTCACTCAAGAAGGTGTATGTGTTGTAGTCACTTGAGAAGGTGTATGTGTTGTAGTCTCTTGAGAAGGTGTATGTGTATTAGTCACTCGAGAAGGTGTATGTGTTGTAGTCACTTGAGAGAAGATGTATGTATTGTAGTCACTTGAGAGAAGGTGTATGTGGTGTAGTCACTCGAGATGGTATATATGTTGTAGTCACTTGAGATGGTGTATGTGTTGTAGTCACTTGAGAACGTGTATGTGTTCTAGTCACTTGAGAAGGTGTATGTGTTGTAGTAACTCGAGATGGTATATATGTTGTAGTCCCTTGAGAAGGTGTATGTGTTGTAGTTATTTGAGAAGGTGTATCTGTTGTAGTCATTGAGAAGGTGTATGTGTTGTAGTCACTTGAGAAGATGCATCTGTTATAGTCACTTAAGAAGGTGTATGTGTTGTAGTCATTGAGAAGGTGTATGTGTTGTAGTCTCTTGAGAAGGTGCATCTGTTGTAGTCACTTGAGAAGGAGTATGTGTTGTAGTCACTCGAGAAGATGTATGTGTTGTAGTCACTTGAGAAGGGGTATGTGTTGTAGTCCCTCGAGAAAGTGTATGTGTTGTAGTCACTTAAGAAGGTGTATGTGGTGTAGTCACTTGAGAAGGTATATGTGTTGTAGTCACTCGAGAAGATGTGTGTGTTGTAGTCACCTCAGAAGGGGTATGTGTTGTAGTCACTGGAGAAGGTGTATGTGTTGTAGTCACTTGAGAAGGTGTATGTGGTGTAGTAACTTAAGAAGGTGTATGTGTTGTAGTCACTTGAGAGGGTGTATGTGTTGTAGTCACTTGAGAAGGTGTATGTGTTGTAGTCACTTGAGAAGGTGTATTTGTTGTAGTCACTTGAAAAGGTGTATGTGTTGTAGTCACTCGAGAAGGTGTATGTGGTGTAGTCACTTGAGAAGGTATATATGTTGTAGTTACTTGAGAAGGTGTATGTGTTGTAGTCACTTGAGAAGGTGTATGTGTTGTTGTTACTTAAGAAGGTTTATGTGTTGTAGTCACTCGAGAAGGTCTATGCGTTGTAGTCACTCAAGAAGGTGTATGTGTTGTAGTCACTCGAGAAGGTGTATGTGTTGTAGTCATTCGAGAACGTGTATGTGTTGTAGTCACTTGGGAAGGTGTATGTGTGTGTGAGAAGGGGTATGTGTTGTAGTCACTTGAGAAGGTGTATGTGTTGTAGTCACTTGAGAAGGTGTATGTGGTGTAGTCACTTGAGAAGGTGTATGTGGTGTAGTCACTTGAGAAGGTGTATGTGTTGTAGTCACTTGAGAAGGTGTTTGTGTTGTAGTCACTTGAGAAGGTGTATGTGTTGTAGTCACTTGAGAAGGTGTTTGTGTTGTAGTCACTTGAGAAGGTGTATGTGTTGTAGTCACTCGAGATGGTATATATGTTGTAGTCACTTGAGAAGGTGTATGTGTTGTAGTCACTCGAGATGGTATATATGTTGTAGTCACTCGAGATGGTATATATGTTGTAGTCACTTGAGAAGGTGTATGTGCTGTAGTCACTTGAGAAGGTGTATGTGTTGTAGTCACTGGAGAAGGTGTATGTGTTGTTGTCACTCGAGAACGTGTATGTGTTGTAGTCACTTGGGAAGGTGTATGAATGTAGTCACTCGAGAAGGTATATGTGTTGTAGTCACTTGAGAAGGTGTATGTGTTGTAGTCACTTGAGAAGGTGTATTTGTTGTAGTCACTTGAGAAGGTGTATGTGTTGTAGTCACTCGAGATGGTATATATGTTGTAGTCACTTGAGAAGGTGTATGTGTTGTAGTCACTTGAGAAGGTGTATCTATTGTAGTCATTGAGAAGGTTTATGTGTTGCAGTTATTTGAGAAGGTGTATCTGTTGTAGTCATTGAGAAGGTGTATGTGTTGTAGTCACTTGAGAAGATGCATCTGTTGGAGTCACTCAAGAAGGTGTATGTGTTGTAGACACTTGAGAAGTTGTATGTGTTGTAGTCACTCGAGAAGGTGTATGTGTTGTAGTAACTTGAGAAGGTGTATGTGTTGTAGTCACTTGAGAAGGTGTATGTGTTGTAGTCACTTGAGAAGGTGTATGTGTTGTAGTCACTTGAGAAGGTGTATGTGTTGTAGTCACTCGAGATGGTATATATGTTGTAGTCACTTGAGAAGGTGTACATGTTGTAGTCACTCGAGTGGTATATATGTTGTAGTCAATTGAGAAGGTGTATGTGCTGTAGTCATTTGAGAAGGTGTATGTGTTGTAGTCACTTGAGACGGTGTATGTGTTGTAGTCACTTGAGAAGATGTATGTGTTGTAGTCACTTGAGAAGGTGTATGTGTTGTAGTCACTTGAGAAGGTGTATGTGTTGTTGTCACTTGAGAAGGTGTATGTGTTGTAGTCACTCGAGATGGTATATATATGTTGTAGTCACTTGAGAAGGTGTATATGTTGTAGTCTCTCGAGAGTGTATATATGTTATAGTCACTTGAGAAGGTGTATGTGCTGTAGTCACTTCAGAAGGTGTATGTGTTGTAGTCACTTGAGAAGGGGTATGTGTTGTAGTCACTCGAGAAGGTGTATGTGTTGTAGTCACTTGAGAAGGTGTATGTGTTGTAGTCACTCGAGAAGATGTATGTGTTGTAGTCACTGGAGAAGGTGTATGTCTGTGGTCACTCGAGATGGGTATATATGTTGTAGTCACTTGAGAGGTGTATATGTTGTAGTCCTCAGGATGGAATATATGTTGTAGTCCTTGAGAAGGTGTATGTGTTGTGAATGCCGGTATATGTGGTGTAGTCACTTGAAAGGTATATGTGTTGTAGTTACTTGAGGGAAGGTGTATGTGTTGTAGTCATGAGAAAGGTGTGTATGTGTTGTATCAGTCACTCGAGGATAGTATATATGTTGTAGTCACTTGAGAAGATTAGTATATGTTATGAATACTCGAGATGGAATATATGTTGTGATCACTTAAGGAAGATTAACTAATATTAACAACTTAGTCACTTGAGAAGGTGCATGTGTTGTAGTCACTTAAGAAGGTGTATGTGTTGTTGTTACGTGAGATGGTGTATGTGGTGTAGTCACTCGAGATGGTATATATGTTGTAGTCACTTGAGAAGGTGCATGTGTTGTAGTCACTTGAGAAGGTGTATGTGTTGTTGTCACTCGAGATGGTATATATGTTGAAGTCACTTGAGAAGGTGTATGTGTGTTAGTCACTCGAGAAGGTGTATGTGTTGTAGTCACTTGAGAAGGTGTATATGTTGTAGTCACTCGCGAAGGTGTATGCGTTGTAGTCACTTGAGAAGGTGTAGGTGTTGCAGTCACGCGAGAAGATGTATGTGTTATAGTCACTTGAGAAGGGGTATGTGTTGTAGTCAATCGAGAAGATGTATGTGTTGTAGTCACCTGAGAAGGATATGTGTTGTAGTCACTGGAGAAGGTGTATGTGTTGTAGTCACTTGAGAAGGTGTATGTGGTGTAGCCACTTGAGGTGTATGTGTTGTAGTCACTTGAGAAGGTGTATGTGTTGTAGTCACTTGAGAAGGTGTATTTGTTGTAGTCATTGAAAAGGTGTATGTGTTGTTGTTACGTGAGAAGGTGTATGTGGTGTAGTCACTCGAGATGGTATATATGTTGTAGTCACTTGAGAAGGTGCATGTGTTGTAGTCACTTGAGAAGGTGTATGTGTTGTAGTCACTCGAGATGGTATATATGTTGTAGTCACTTGAGAAGGTGTATGTGTTGTAGTCACTCGAGATGGTATATATGTTGTAGTCACTTGAGAAGGTGTATTTGTTGCAGTCACTTGAGAAGGTGTATGTGTTGTAGTCACTTCAGAAGGTGTATGTGTTGTAGTCACTCGTGATGGTATATATGTTGTAGTCACTTGAGATGGTGTATGTGTTGTAGTCACTCGAGATGGTATATATGTTGTAGTCACTTGAGAAGGTGTATGTGTTGTAGTCACTTGAGAAGGTGTATCTGTTGTAGTCATTGAGAAGGTGTATGTGTTGTAGCCACTTGAGAAGGTGCATCTGTTGAAGTCACTCGAGAAGGTGTATGTGCTGTAGTCACTTGAGAAGGTGTATGTGTTGTAGTCACTTGAGAAGGTGTATCTGTTGTAGTCACTCGAGAAGGTATATATGCTGTAGTCACTAGAGAAGGTGTATGTGTTGTAGTCACTTGAGAAGGTGTATCTATTGTAGTCATTGAGAAAGTGTATGTGTTGTAGTTATTTGAGAAGGTGTATCTGTTGTAGTCATTGAGAAGGTGTATGTGTTGTAGTCACTTGAGAAGGTGTATGTGTTGTAGTCCCTCGAGAAGGTGTATGTGTTGTAGTCACTTAAGAAGGTGTATGTGTTGTAGTCACTCGAGAAGATTTATGTGTTGTAGTCACTTGAGAAGGGGTATGTGTTGTAGTCACTCGAGAAGGTGTATGTGTTGTAGTCACTTGAGAAGGTGTATGTGGTGTAGTCACTTGAGAAGGAGTATATGTTGTAGTTACTTGAGTAGGTGTATGTGTTGTAGTCACTTGAGAAGGTGTATGTGTTGTAGTCACTTGAGAAGGTGTATGTGTTGTAGTCACTCGAGAAGGTGTATGCGTTGTAGTCACTCGAGAGGGTGTATGTGTTGTAGTCACTTGAGAAGGTGTATTTGTTGTAGTCACACGAGAAGATGTATGTGTTGTAGTCACCTGAGAAGGGGTATGTGTTGTAGTCAATCGAGAAGGTGTATGTGTTGTAGTCACTTGAGAAGGGGTATGTGGTGTAGTCACTTGAGAAGGTGTATGTGTTGTAGTCACTTGAGAAGGTGTATGTGTTGTAGTCACTTGAGAAGGTGTATATGTTGTAGTCACTTGAGAAGGTGTATGTGTGTTATAGTCACCGAGATGCATGTATGTGTTGTAGTCACCTGAGAAGGGGTAGGGTGTTGTAGTCACTCGAGAAGGTGCATGTGTTGTAGTCCCTTGAGAAGGTGTATGTGGTGTAGTCACTTGAGAAGGTGTATGTGTTGTAGTCACTTGAGACGGTGTATGTGTTGTAGTCACTTGAGAAGGTGTATGTGTTATAGTCACTCGAGATGGTATATATGTGTAGTCACTTGAGATGGTGTATGTGTGTAGTCACTTGAGAAGGTGTATGTGTTGTAGTCACTTGAAAGGTGTATGTGTTGTAGTCACTTGAGAAGGTGTATGTGTTGTAGGCACTCGAGATGGTATATATGTTGTAGTCACTTGAGATGGTGTATGTGCTGTAGTCACTTGAGAAGGTGTATGTGTTGTAGTCACTTGAGAAGGTGTATGTGTTGTTGTCACTTGAGAAGGTGTATGTGTTGTAGGCACTCGTAAAGGTGTATGCGTTGTAGTCACTCGAGAAGGTGTATGCGTTGTAGTCACTCGAGAAGGTGTATGTACAGTCACTCTTGAGAGAAGGTGTATGTGCTAGAACACTGGAGAAGATGGACAAAGCAGAAGTCACCTGGAGAAGGGGTATGTGTTGTAGTCACTTTCGGAGAAGGTGTATGTAAGCCAGAAGCTCACTTGAGAAGGCTGTGTATGTGGTGTAGTCACTCTGAGAAGTGTGTATGTGCTAGAAGTCACTTGAGAAGGTAAAAGGTAGTCACTTGAGAAGGTGTATGTGTTGTAGTCACTTGAGAAGGTGTATGTGTTGTAGTCACTTGAGAAGGTGTATGTGTTGTAGTCACTCGAGATGGTATATATGTTGTAGTCACTTGAGAAGGTGTATATGTTGTAGTCACTCGAGATGGAATATATGTTGTAGTCACTTGAGAAGGTGTATGTGCTGTAGTCACTTGAGAAGGTGTATGTGTTGTAGTCACTTGAGAAGGTGTATGTGTTGTTGTTACTTGAGAAGGTGTATGTGTTGTAGTCACTCGAGAAGGATATGTGTTGTAGTCACTCGAGAAGGTGTATGTGTTGTAGTCACTCGAGAAGGTGTATGTGTTGTAGTCATTCGAGGTGTATGTGTTGTAGTCACTTGGAAGGTGTATGTGTTGTAGTCACTTGAGAAGGTGTATGTGTTGTAGTCACTAGAGAGGGTATATATGTTGTAGTCACTTGAAAAGGTGTATGTGTTGTAGTCACTCGAGATGGTATATATGTTGTAGTCACTTGAGAAGGTGTATCTGTTTTAGTCATTGAGAAGGTGTATGTGTTGTAGTCTCTTGAGAAGGTGCATCTGTTGTAGTCACTTGAGAAGGTGTATGTGTTGTTGTCTCTCGAGATGGTATATATATTGTAGTCACTTGAGAAGGTGTATGTGCTGTAGTCACTTGAGAAGGTGTATGTGATGTAGACACTTGAGAAGGTGTATGTGTTGTTGTCACTTGCGAAGGTGTATGTGTTGTAGTCACTTGAGAAGGTGTATGTGTTGTAGTCACTCGAGAAGGTGTATGTGTTGTAGTCACTTGAGAAGGTGTATGTGTGTAGTCACTTGAGAAGGTGTATGTGTTGTAGTCACTTGAGAGGTGTATGTGTTGTAGTCACTTGAGAAGGTGTATGTGTTGTAGTCACTTGGAAGGTGTATGTGTTGTAGTCACTCGAGAAGGTGTATGCGTTGTAGTCACTTGAGAAGGTGTATGTGTTGTAGTCACTTGAGAAGGTGTATCTGTTGTAGTCACTTGAGAAGGTGTATGTGTTGTAGTCACTTGAGAAGGTGTATGTGTTGTAGTCATCGAGAAGGTGTATGTGTTGTAGTCACTTGAGAAGGTTGTAGTCACTTGAGAAGGTGTATGTGTTGTAGTCACTTGAGAAGGTGTATGTGTTGTAGTCACTTGAGAAGGTGTATGTGTTGTAGTCACTTGAGAAGGTGTATGTGTTGTAGTCACTTGAGAAGGTGTATCTGTTGTAGTCATTGAGAAGGTGTATGTGTTGTAGTCACTTGAGAAGGTGTATGTGTTGTAGTCACTTGAGAAGGTGTATGTGTTGTAGTCACTTGAGAAGGTGTATCTGTTGTAGTCACTTGAGAAGGTGTATCTGTTGTAGTCACTCGAGATGGTATATAGGTTGTAGTCACTTGAGAAGGTGTGTGTGTTGTAGTCACTCGAGATGGTATATATGTTGTAGTCACTTGAGAAGGTGTATGTGTTGTAGTCACTTGAAAAGGTGTATCTGTTGTAGTCATTGAGAAGGTGTATGTGTTGTAGTCTCTTGAGAAGGTGCATCTGTTGTAGTTACTCGAGAAGGTGTATGTGCTGTAGTCACTTGAGAAGGTGTATGTGTTGTAGTCACTTGAGAAGGTGTATCTGTTGTAGTAACTTGAGAAGGTGTATGTGTTGTAGTCACTTGAGAAGGTGTATGTGCTGTAGTTATTTGAGAAGGTGTATCTGTTGTAGTCATTGAGAAGGTGTATGTGTTGTAGTCACTTGAGAAGATGCATCTGTTGTAGTCACTAAAGATGGTGTATGTGTTGTAGTCACTTGAGAAGGTGTATGTGTTGTAGTCTCGTGAGAAGGTGTATGTGTTGTAGTCACTTGAAAAGGTGTATGGGTTGTAGTCACTTGAGAAGGTGTATGTGTTGTAGTCACTTGAGAAGGTGTATGTGTTGTAGTCTCTTGAGAAGGTGTATGTGTAGTAGTTACTTGAGAAGGTGTATGTGTTGTAGTCACTCGAGAAGGTATATGTGTTGTAGTCACTTGAGAAGATGTATGGGTTGTAGTCACTTGAGAAGGTGTATGTGTTGTAGTCACTTGAAAAGGTGTATGGGTTGTAGTCACTTGAGAAGGTGCATGTGTTGTAGACACTTGAGAAGGTGTATGTTTTGTAGTCTCTTGAGAAGGTGTATATGTTGTAGTCACTTGAGAAGGTGTATGTGTTGTAGTCACTCGAGAAGGTATATGTGTTGAAGTCACTTGAGAAGGTTTATGTGTTGTAGTCACACGAGAAGGTGTATGTGTTGCAGTCACTCGAGAAGGTGTATGTATTGTAGTCACTTGAGAAGGTGTATGTGTTGTAGTCACTTGAGAAGGTGTATGTGTTGTAGTCACTTGAGAAGGTGTATGTGTTGTAGTCACTCGAGAAGGGGTATGTGTTGTAGTCACTTGAGAAAGGGTATGTGTTGTAGTCACTTGAGAAGGTGTATGTGTTATAGTCACTTGAGAAGGTGTATGTGTTGTAGTCACTCGAGAAGGTGTATGTGTTGTAGTCACTTGAGAAGGTGTATGTGTTGTAGTCACTCGAGAAGGTGTATGTGTTGTCGTCACTTGAGAAGATGTATGGATAGTAGTCACTTGAGAAGGTGTATGTGTTGTAGTCACTTGAGAAGATGTATGTGTTGTAGTTCACTTGAGGAGGTGTATGTGTTGTAGTCACTTGAGAAGGTGTATATGTTGTAGTCACATGAGAAGGTGTTTGTGTTGTAGTCACTGGAGATGGTATATATGTTGTAGTCACTTGAGAAGGTGTATGTGTTGTAGTCACTTGAGAAGGTGTATGTGTTGTAGTCACTTGAGAAGATATATGGGTTGTAGTCACTTGAGAAGGTGTATATGTTGTAGTCACTTGAAAAGGGGTATGGGTTGTAGTCATTTGAGAAGGAGTATGTGTTGAAGTCACTCGAGAAGGTGTATCTGTTGTAGTCACTCGAGAAGGTATATGTGTTGAAGTCACTTGAGAAGGCGTATGTGTTGTAGTCACTCGAGAAGGTGTATGTGTTGCAGTCACTCGAGAAGGTGTATGTATTGTAGTCACTTGAGAAGGTGTATGTGTTGTAGTCACTCGAGAAGGTGTATGTGTTGTAGTCACTCGAGAAGGTGTATGCGTTGTAGTCACTTGAGAAGGTGTATGTGTTGTAGTCACTCGAGAAAGTGTATGTGTTGTAGTCACTTGAGAAGGTGTATGTGTTGTAGTCACTCGAGAAGATATATATGTTAAAGTCACTTGAGAAAGTGTATGTGCTGTAGTCACTTGAGAAGGTGTATCTGTTGTAATCACATGAGAAGGTTTATGTGTTGTAGTCACTCGAGAGAAAAGAAGGTGTATGTGTTGTAGTCACTTGGGAAGGTGTATGTGTTGTAGTCACTCGAGAAGATATATATGTTAAAGTCACTTGAGAAAGTGTAGGTGTTGTAGTCACTTGAGAAGGTGTTTCTGTTGTAGTCACTTGAGAAGGTTTATGTGTTGTAGTCACTCGAGAAGGTATATGTGTTGTAGTCACTTGGGAAGGTGTATGTGTTGTAGTCACTCGAGAAGGTGTATGTGTTGTAGTCACTCTAGAAGGTGTATGTGTTGTAGTCACTTGAGAAGGTGTATGTGTTTTCGTTACTCGAGAAGGTGTAGGCGTTGTAGTCACTCGAGAAGGTGTATGTGTTGTAGTCACTTGAGAAGGTGTATGTGGTGTAGTCACTCGAGAAGGTATATATGTGTTGTAGTCACTTGAGAGGGTGTATGTGTAGTAGTCACTCGAGAAGGTGTATGTGTTGTAGTCACTCGAGAAGGTGTATATGTTGTAGTCACTTGAGAAGGTGTATGTGTTGTAGACACTTGAGAAGATGTATGGGTTGTAGTCACTTGAGAAGGTGTATGTGTTGTAGTCACTTGAAAAGGTGTATGGGTTGTAATCACTTGAAGGTGTATGTGTTGTAGTCACTTGAGAAGGTGTATTTGTTGTCTCTTGAGAAGGGTGTATATGTAGTAGTTACTTGAGAAGGTGTATGTGTTGTAGTCACTCGAGAAGGTATATGTGTTGTAGTCACTTGAGAAGATGTATGGGTTGTAGTCACTTGAGAAGGTGTATGTGTTGTAGTCACTTGAAAAGGTGTATGGGTTGTAGTCACTCGAGAAGGTGTATGTGTTGTAGTCACTTGAGAAGGTGTATGTGTTGTAGTCACTTGAGAAGGTGTATGTGGTGTAGTCACTCGAGAAGGTATATATGTGTTGTAGTCACTTGAGAGGGTGTAATGTAGTAGTCCTCGAGAAGGTGTATGTGTTGTAGTCCTCGAGGAAGGTGTATGTTGTAGTCACTTGAGAAGGTGTATGTGTTGTAGTCACCTTGAGAAGATGTATGGGTTGTAGTCACTTGAGGAAGGTGTATGTGTTGTAGTCATGAAAAGGTGTATGGGTTGTAGTCATGAGAGGTGTATGTGTTGTAGTCATAGGTGTATGTGTTATAGTCTCTTGAAGATTATGTAGTAGTTACTTGAGGAAGGTGTATGTGTTGTAGCCACTCGAGGAAGATATGTGTTGAAGTCACTTGAGGAAGGTGTATGTGTTGTAGTCACTCGAAGGTGTATTTGTTGTAGTCACACGAGAGGTGTATGTGTTGTAGTCCTCGAGAAGGTGTATGTATTGTAGTCACTGGAGAAGGTGTATGTGTTGTAGTCACTCTAGAAGGTGTATGTGTTGTAGTCACTTGAGAAGGTGTATGTGTTGTCGTCACTCGAGAAGGTGTAGGCGTTGTAGTCACTCGAGAAGGTGTATGTGTTGTAGTCACTTGAGAAGGTGTATGTGTTGTAGTCACTTGAGAAGGTTTATGGGTTGTAGTCACACGAGAAGGTGTATGTGTTGCAGTCACTCGACAAAGTGTATGTATTGTAGTCACTTGAGAAGGTGTATGTGTTGTAGTCAGTCGAGAAGGTGTATTTGTTGTAGTCACACGAGAAGGTGTATGTGTTGCAGTCACTCGAGAAGGTGTATGTATTGTAGTCACTCGAGAAGGTGTATGTGTTGTAGTCACTCGAGAAGGTGTATGTGTTGTAGTCACTTGAGAACGTGTATGTGTTGTAGTCACTCGAGAAGGTGTATGTGTTTTAGTCACTTGAGAAGGTGTATGTGTTGTAGTCACTTGAGAAAGTATATATGTTGTAGTCACTTGAGAAGGTGTAGGTGTTGTAGTCACTAGAGAAGGTGTATGTGTTGTAGTCACTTGAGAAGGTGTATCTGTTGTAGTCACTTGAGAAGGTGTATGTGTTGTAGTCAATCGAGAAGGGGTATGTGTTGTAGTCACTTGAGAAGGGGTCTGTGTTGTAGTCACTTGAGAAGGTGTATGTGTTGTAGTCACTTGAGAAGGTGTATGTGTTTAGTCACTTGAGGTGTATCTGTTGTAGTCACTTGAGACGGTGTATGTGTTGTAGTCACTCGAGAAAGTACATGTGTTGTAGTCACTTGAGAAAGTGTATCGTATGTGTTGTAGTCACTTGAGAAGGTGTATCTGTTGTAGTCACTTGAGAAGGTTTATGTGTTGTAGTCACTCGGGAAGGTGTATGTGTTGTAGTCACTCGAGAAGGTGTATGTGTTGTAGTCACTTGAGAAGGCTGTATGTGTTGTCGTCAATCGAGAAGGTGTAGGCGTTGTAGTCACTCGAGAAGGTGTATGTGTTGTACTCACTTGAGAAGGTGTATGTGTTGTAGTCAAATGAGAAGGTGTATGTGTTGTAGTCACTTGAGAAGGAGTATGTGTTGTAGTCACTCAAGAAGGTGTATGTGTTGTAATCACTTGAGAAGGTGTATGTGTTGTAGTCACTCGAGAAGGTTTATGCGTTGTAGTCACTTGAGAAGGTGTATGCGGTGTAGTCACTTGAGAAGGTGTATGTGTTGTAGTCACTTGAGGAGGTGTATATGTAGTAGTTACTTGAGAAGGTGTATGTGTTGTAGTCACTCGAGAAGGTATATGTGTTGAAGTCACTTGAGAAAGTGTATGTGTTGTAGTTACTCGAGAAGGTGTATTTGTTGTAGTCACACGAGAAGGTGTATGTGTTGTAGTCACTCGAGAAGGTGTATGTATTGTAGTCACTTGAGAAGGTGTATGTGTTGTAGTCACTTGAAAAGGTGTATGGGTTGTAGTCACTTGAGAAGGTGTATGTGTTGTAGTCACTTGAGAAGGTGTATGTGTTGTAGTCTCTTGAGAAGATGTATGGGTTGTAGTCACTTTAGAAGGTGTATGTGTTGTAGTCACTTGAAAAGGTGTATGGGTTGTAGTCACTTGAGAAGGTGTATGTGTTTTAGTCACTTGAGAAGGTGTATGTGTTGTAGTCTCTTGAGAAGGTGTATATGTAGTAGTTACTTGAGAAGGTGTATGTGTTGTAGTCACTCGAGAAGGTATATGTGTTGTAGTCACTTGAGAAGATGTATGGGTTGTAGTCACTTGAGAAGGTGTATGTGTTGTAGTCACTTGAAAAGGTGTATGGGTTGTAGTCACTCGAGAAGGTGTATGTGTTGTAGTCACTTGAGAAGGTGTATGTGTTGTAGTCACTTGAGAAGGTGTATGTGGTGTAGTCACTCGAGAAGGTATATATGTGTTGTAGTCACTTGAGTGGGTGTATGTGTAGTAGTCACTCATGAAGGTGTATGTGTTGTAGTCACTTGAGAAGGTGTATGTGTTGTAGTCACTTGAGAAGATGTATGGGTTGTAGTCATTTGAGAAGGTGTATGTGTTGTAGTCACTTGAAAAGGTGTATGGGTTGTAGTCACTTGAGAAGGTGTATGTGTTGTAGTCACTTAAGAAGGTGTATGTGTTGTAGTCTCTTGAGAAGGTGTATTTGGAGTAGTTACTTGAGAAGGTGTATGTGTTGTAGTCACTCGAGAAGGTATATGTGTTGAAGTCACTTGAGAAGGTGTATGTGTTGTAGTCACTCGAGAAGGTGTATTTGTTGTAGTCACACGAGAAGGTGTATATGTTGTAGTCACTCGAGAAGGTGTATGTATTGTAGTCACTGGAGAAGGTGTATGTGTTGTAGTCACTCTAGAAGGTGTATGTGTTGTAGTCACTTGAGAAGGTGTATGTGTTGTCGTCACTCGAGAAGGTGTAGGCGTTGTAGTCACTCGAGAAGGTGTATGTGTTGTAATCGCTTCGGAAGGTGTATGTGTTGTAGTCACTTGAGAAGGTGTATGTGTTGTAGTCACTCGAGAAGGTGTATGTGTTGTAGTCACTTGAGAAGGTGTATGTGTTGTAGTCACTTGAGAAGGTGTATGTGTTGTAGTCACTTGAGAAGGTTTATGTGTTGTAGTCACTTGAGAAGGTGTATATGTTGTAGTCACTTGAGAAGGTGTATGTGTTGAAGTCACTTAGGAAGGTGTATCTGTTGTAGTCACTTGAGAAGGTGTATGTGTTGTAGTCACTTGAGAAGGTGCATGTGTTGTAGTCACTTGAGAAGGTTTATCTGTTGTAGTCACTTGAGAAGGTGCATATGTTGTAGTCACTTGAGAAGATGTATGTGTTGTAGTCTCTTGAGAAGGTGTATATGTTGTAGTCACTTGATAAGGTGTATGTGTTGTAGTCACTTGAGAAGGTATATGTGTTGAAGTCACTTGAGAAGGCGTATGTGTTGTAGTCACTTGAGAAGGTTTATGTGTTGTAGTCACTTGGGAAGGTATATGTATTTGTAGTCACTCGAGAAGGTGTATGTGTTGTAGTCACTCCTAGAAGGGTGTATGTGTTGTAGTCACTTGAGAAGAGGTGTATGTGTGTTAGTCACTCGAGAAGGTGTATGTGTTGTAGTCACTCGAGAAGGTGTATGTGTTGTAGTCACTTGAGAAGGTGTATGTGTTGTAGTCACTCGAGAAGGTGTATGTGTTGTAGTCACTCGGGAAGGTGTATGTGTTGTAGTCACTTGAGAAGGTGTATGTGTTGTAGTCTCTCGAGAAGATGTATGTGTTGTAGTCACCTGAGAAGGGGTAGGGTGTTGTAGTCACTCGAGAAGTTGCATGTGTTGTAGTCACTTGAGAAGGTGCATGTGGTGTAGTCACTTGAGAAGGTGTATGTGTTGTAGTCACTTGAGAAGGTGTATGTGTTGTAGTCACTTGAGAAGGTGTATGTGTTATAGTCACTCGAGATGGTATATATGTTGTAGTCACTTGAGAAAGTGTATGTGTTGCAGTCACTTGAGAAGGTGTATGTGTTGTAGTCACTTGAGAAGGTGTATGTGTTGTAGTCACTCGAGATGGTATATATGTTGTAGTCAGTTGAGAAGGTGTATGTGTTGTAGTCACTCGAGATGGTATATATGTTGTAGTCACTTGAGAAAGTGTATGTGTTGTAGTCACTTGAAAAGGTGTATCTGTTGTAGTCATTGAGAAGGTGTATGTGTTGTAGTTATTTGAGAAGGTGTATCTGTTGTAGTCATTGAGAAGGTGTATGTGTTGTAGTCACTTGAGAAGGTGTATGTGTTGTAGTCCCTCGAGAAGGTGTATGTGTTGTAGTCACTTGAGAAGGTGTATGTGTTGTAGTCACTCGAGAAGATTTTTGTGTTGTAGTCACTTGAGAAGGGGTATGTGTTGTAGTCACTCGAGAAGGTGTATGTGTTGTAGTCACTTGAGAAAGTGTATGTGGTGTAGTCACTCGAGATGGTGTATGTGTTGTAGTCACTTGAGAAGGTATATCTGTTGTAGTCATTGAGAAGGTGTATGTGTTGTAGTCACTTCAGAAGGTGTATGTGGTGTAGTCACTTGAGAAGGTATATATGTTGTAGTTACTTGAGAAGGTGTATGTGTTGTAGTCACTTGAGAAGGTGTATGTGTTGTAGTCACTTGAGAAGGTGTATATGTTGTAGTCACTCAAGATTGTATATATGTTGTAGTCACTTGAGAAGGTGTATGTGCTGTAGTCACTTGAGAAGGTGTATGTGTTGTAGTCACTTGAGAAGGTGTATGTGTTGTTGTCACTTGAGAAGGTGTATGTGTTGTAGTCACTTGAGAAGGTGTATGTGTTGTAGTCACTCAAGAAGATGTATGTGTTGTAGTCACTTGAGAAGGGGTATGTGTTGTAGTCCCTCGAGATGGTATATATGTTGTATTCACTTGAGAAGGTGTATGTGTTGTAGTCACTTGAAAAGGTGTATCTGTTGTAGTCATTGAGAAGGTGTATGTGTTGTAGCCTCTTGAGAAGGTGCATCTGTTGTAGTCACTCGAGAAGGTGTATGTGTTGTAGTCACTTGAGAAGGTTTATGTGTTGTTGTCACTTGAGAAGGTGTAGGTGTTGTAGTCACTTGAGAAGGTGTATGTGTTGTAGTCACTCGAGAAGATGTATGTGTTGTAGTCACTTTAGAAGGGGTATGTGTTGTAGTCCCTCGAGAAGGTGTATGTGTTGTTGTCACTTGAGAAGGTGTATGTGTTGTAGTCACTCAAGATGGTATATATGTTGTAGTACACTTGAGAAGGTGTATGTGTTGTAGTCACTCGAGATGGTATATATGTTGTAGTCACTCGAGATGTGAAGTACATATATGTTGTAGTCACTTGAGAAGTGCATCTGTTGTGATCATGACAACGTGTATGTGTTGTAGTTATTTGAAGATGTATCTGTTGCTTGTGATCATTGAGAAGGGGTATGTGTTGTAGTCACTCGAGAAGGTGTATGTGTTGTAGTCACTCAAGAAGGTGTATGTGGTGTAGTCACTTAAGAAGGTATATATGTTGTAGTTACTTGAGAAGGTGTATGCGTTGTAGTCATTTGATAAGGTGTATGTGTTGTAGTCACTTGAGAAGATGTATGTGTTGTAGTCACTTGAGAAGGTGTATGTGTTATAGTCACTCGAGATGGTATATATGTTATAGTCACTTCAGAAGGTGTATGTGTTGTAGTCACTCGAGATGGTATATATGTTGTAGTCACTTGAGAAGGTGCATCTGTTGTAGTCACTTGACAAGGTGTATGTGTTGTAGTTATTTCAGAAGGTGTATCTGTTGTAGTCATTGAGAAGGTGTATGTGTTGTAGTCACTTGAGATGATGCATCTGTTGTAGTCACTCAAGAAGGTGTATGTGGTGTAGTCACTTAAGAAGGTATATATGTTGTAGTTACTTGAGAAGGTGTATGCGTTGTAGTCATTTGATAAGGTGTATGTGTTGTAGTCACTTGAGAAGATGTATGTGTTGTAGTCACTTGAGTAGGTGTATGTGTTGTAGTCACTTGAGAACGTGTATGTGTTGTAGTCACTTGAGAAGGTTTATGTGTTGTAGTCACTCGAGATGGTGTATGTGTTGTAGTCACTTGAGAAGGTGTATCTGTTGTAGTCATTGAGAAGGTGTATGTGTTGTAGTCACTTGAGAAGGTGTATGTGGTGTATTCACTTGAGAAGGTATATATGTTGTAGTTACTTGAGAAGGTGTATGTGTTGTAGTCACTTGAGAAGGTGTATGTGTTGTAGTCACTTGAGAAAGTGTATATGTTGTAGTCACTCGAGATTGTATATATGTTGTATTCATTTGAGAAGGTGTATGTTCTGTAGTCACTTCAGAAGGTGTAAGTGTTGTAGTCACTTGAGAAGGTGTATGTGTTGTTGTCGGTTGAGAAGGTGTATGTGTTGTAGTCACTTGAGAAGGAGTATGTGTTGTAGTCACTCGAGAAGATGTATGTGTTGTAGTCACTTGAGAAGGGGTATGTGTTGTAGTCCCTCGAGAAGGTGTATGTGTTGTAGTCACTTGAGAAGGTGTATGTGGTGTAGTCACTTGAGAAGGTATATATGTTGTAGTACTTGAGAAGGTGTATGTGTTGTAGTCACTTGAGAATGTGTATGTGTTGTAGTCACTTGAGAAGGTGTATGTTTTGTAATCACTTGAGAAGGTGTATGTGTTGTAGTCACTCGAGATGGTGTATGTGGTGTAGTCACTTGAGAAGGTATATATGTTGTAGTACTTGAGAAGGTGTATGTGTTGTAGTCACTTGAGAATGTGTATGTGTTGTAGTCACTTGAGAAGGTGTATGTGTTGTAATCACTTGAGAAGGTGTATGTGTTGTAGTCACTCGAGATGGTGTATGTGTTGTAGGCACTCGAGATGGTATATATGTTGTAGTCACTTGAGATGGTGTATGTGCTGTAGTCACTTGAGAAGGTGTATGTGTTGTAGTCACTTGAGAAGGTGTATGTGTTGTTGTCACTTGAGAAGGTGTATGTGTTGTAGGCACTCGTAAAGGTGTATGCGTTGTAGTCACTCGAGAAGGTGTATGCGTTGTAGTCACTCGAGAAGGTGTATGTGTTGTAGTCACTTGAGAAGGTGTATGTGTTGTAGTCACTCGAGAAGATGTATGTGTTGTAGTCACTTGAGAAGGGGTATGTGTTGTAGTCAATCGAGAAGATGTATGTGTTGTAGTCACCTGAGAAGGGGTATGTGTTGTAGTCACTTGAGAAGGTGTATGTGTTGTAGTTACTTGAGAAGGTGTATGTGTTGTAGTCACTTGAGAACGTGTATGTGTTGTAGTCACTTGAGAAGGTGTATGTGTTGTAGTCACTCGAGATGGTATATATGTTGTAGTCACTTGAGAAGGTGTATGTGTTGTAGTCACTCGAGATGGTATATATGT
>NW_024756172.1:0-9585 GCF_018991925.1 Homarus americanus
TCACATAATAAACGGTACACCTGTATGACCCTCGCATAATAAACGGTACACCTGTATGAGTCACACATAATAAACGGTACACCTGTATGATTCTCACAAAATAAACGGTACACCTGTATGAGTCTCACATAATAAACGGTACACCTGTATGACTCACATAATAAACGGTACGCATGTATGAGTCTCGCATAATAAACAGTACACCTGTATGATTCTCACATAATAAACGGTACACCTGTATGACCCTCACATAATAAACGGTACGCATGTATGATTCTCACATAATAAACGGTACACTTGTATGACCCTCACATAGTAAACAGTACACCTGTATGACCCTCACATAGTAAACGGTACACCTGTATGACCCTCACATAATAAACGGTATACCTGTATGAGTCTCACATAATAAACGGTACACCTGTATGACTCACATAATAAACGGTACACCTGTATGACTCACATAATAAACGGTACGCATGTATGAGTCTCGCATAATAAACGGTACACCTGTATGACTCACATAATAAACGGTACACCTGGAATTGTTGAAAGGTGTTAAAGGCTGTGGTGTTGATATACAGTTTATTTAAAAAACATATTATCAGTATAACCAACTCAACGCGCGGGCTGAGCAGGGACGACAGTACCTTCTCTGCATCACCAAGACCTGGCAACACTGCCGACCGGGGAATCTCCGAAGTAAAAAGAAAATAATTTTTGTCACATCGTGTGAACTCTCCTATTATTATTGATTTGTTTATTTTCCCTCTTTTCTTTCGACGTTCATTCCAGTATTTTTCTTTTTTTACAAATCCTTTATTTTGATAGAATGTATAACTACTATTATAACTATATATACTGTTAAGGGGGAAACTTTTGGACCAGTATTATCGTAGTGAATTATTCTTATAAACTCTTATGTATGCATCTGCTTCCACTTTACTAGTACTATTTCATTTCCTGTGTTGTAGTACGCGACTATTATCTTGTTTACACTATGTTCTGCTGTCTTTACCACCTTTATAGTGTTAATTGTACATTGTGAATGATGTGTGTGTGTGTGTGTGTGTGTGTGTGTGTGTTTGTTTTATGAACTCTCTAGTAACACAAAATATCTACATTCATTCTAATCTTATGGATTCTCTTAAAAAATAAAATGTACCAATTGGTATAAGAGAGAGAGGAGGAGAAACTGACTCAACTTTCAGCCAGGTTGGTCCATAATACAAGGGCCTGACCTATCACTGATAAACTTTGTCACTTTGTCTGTGTAAGTCTCCGTTTCAGTCTCTGCCTAATTGTCTCTCTGTCTATCTCCCTCGCTATCATTTTCTCTTTGTAGCTCCGTCTGTCTAATACTGCTTTTCCCTTTGCCTACCTGACTGTCTCACTATATCAACATCTCTGTCTGCCCACCTTTCTCTCTATTGATCAGATGGTTGTCCAGACGCAACAGAGAATAAGCTTCTATACCAATATCACACATCAGAAAAATACCAATCCTGTTAATGAAGCCCTAATACAGCCAGGGTCTGACCAGGTAGATTCTCAACAAACAAAAGACGATTCTTAGACGAGAGTAAAAGTTGCTTTATGGTAATTACTGAAAGCTGCGCCACTTCCCAGTTATCGCTTCTGCCACACTTACTTCTCAGCTCAACGTCTGAGAAATACCTGGGAGGAAATAGTAAGAGCTTTTCCTTTTATCTCCAGCTAATTATCTCTCAGCGTTCTCTTGAGACCAAAATACTTTCTCGCAATTAACGGACGGACGGACACACACACACACACACACAGGAGGTATATTACGAAGCGTGAATCAGGTAATAATACTAAAATATACAGTTATTAAGATAGGCACCCGCCCTAACAGCAGTCCACGTGAGTCGGGGCACATCAGAGGTATACAACTCCTGTTATCTGAGGTCGTTCCAACAGCTTTCGAGCGGCTATTTTCGGCTTTATAATACTACACCATTGATGGGAATTGGAAATCATCCTTTAATAACGTTACATAAATTTTCCATGACTAATAACGTTACTACCAGTTGATAAATTACATTAAACTTTTACATACAACAGTAAGACTATAGATGAATCAATAAAAAGCTTGAATTAGTGAAAATGAATAACTCATATCAAAACTAGTGTGCTGTATTTCGCGGTACAATATAAAATATAGCTATGATGAAGTATAATAACACGATTTGTCAGGTACTATAGTCCGCCTACCTTCCCTCGCCGACTCACAGACACGCACGACACTTTCTCCCAGACCCCGGCAGCAGGCGTCCAGCACGGCCCCCACACGCTGCCTCTACTCACCCTTGACTGTTTAGGTCAACTCTCCCTCTCTTCTCCCACACTACTCTTCCTCTCCACCCCTCCCCTCCCCCTCTCCGCCAGCGTTCCTTACCCGCACTTTCCTGTCACGTAACAGGTTTCAGTTAAGCCTTATGACTCTTTATGATAGTAATATTTCACCTGCAGTTACTTTTATTATTAATATTATTATTAACTTACACTTATTCCTATAATTATTCAGATTTATACTAAACTGATTCACCATAAACTAAGCACATATTTAAGGTACTGTAAACGAAGGGAAACAGATACAGGAAAAAATAATAGAGAATTTAATTAACACTCTCACGAGACAGATTTAAACAGCTTCCTGATAAAAAAAAATGTTTGTGTTTTATTACCATATCTAAAAAAATTCCGGAGGCAAACATTAATAAAACAGTAAAGAATAGAGAAGAATATTGGAAATAATGCAAATGCCTCACATGCAGCCTTAGCGGTGGAACTCTTGCATTACACACAAACTTATAATGATTAATATCTTTTAAAACGTGAATATTTCTTTTGAGACTTGAGATATAAAGAGTACCTGATGGTATTATGTATTAATCTGTAACGCTGTAAGGTTATGAAGTTCTGGTGTCCTTATTATAGAATGGACATAGATTCTTTGGAGAGAGTACAAAGAAGAATGACAAAAATGATCCATAATATTAGAAACCTTCCATATGAAGAAAGACTGAAAAGCTTAGGCTTACATTCATTAGAGAGGCGTAGAGTTAGGGGAGATATGATAGAGGTGTACAAGTGGGTAAGTGGGATTAACAAGGGTAAAATGGAAGATGTTCTAGCTTCAGCACAACGAAATAACTAGAAATGGGAAATTTGTCAAATCAGATAAATCTGATTCAGAAAGGATATAGGTGCTACTCCGGTTTGGAATAGAGTTGTGATTATGTGAATAGGCCAATGAGTGTTATGTGAGGATCAGATTAGGAGATTTCCAAGACGAGTTGAGGCACATGCATGCTGGATGGTGAGCGGGATCTGCCCTCATGTCAATGGGCTTCCTGGTATCCACTTCTTATGTTCTGGTGTTCTTATGTAGATGAGAATGGTGAGGGTTGGTGAGAGGTGAGGAGGTGGATAAAGATAAAGTGTAGTGAAGGATGGTGAAGGATGGTGATCATGACTTATGAGATGCTGAATTATCTTGTACTGATAACATAATGAAGTCTTTATCACCTCTGGAACAACAACAACATCAACACTGGAACACAAACAGCATCACCACTGGAACAAGAACAGCATCACCACTGGAACAAGAACAGCATCACCACTGGAACAAGAACAGCATCGCCACTGGAACAACGACATCACCACTGGAACAACAACAACATCACTACTGGAACAAGAACAGCATCGCCACTGGAACAAGAACAGCATCGCCACTGGAACAACAACATCACCACTGGAACAACAACGACAACATCACTACTGGAACAAGAACAGTATCACCACTGGAACAAGAACAGCATCACCACTGGAACAAGAACAGCATCACCACTGGAACAAGAACATCATCACACTGGAACAAAAACAGTACCACGACCTGAGAGGGCTGGATACACGCAGCTGTTATCACAAGAGTCGACAGTAATCTCTTAAGCTTGTCCTGTGTCTCATGATGTGTTGTCTGTCCTGTAGAAAAAAATAACACTTCATCTTCTGTTAAAGAATGTCTATAATACCGTACGCCTCTCTCTCTCTCAGGAGGCTGCCGCTATATTCATGATATAATTGCCTATTGATCTAATGTTACCGGAAGAGGGGAGGGAGAGAGAGTCAGCCTGGATAAGAAAGAAAGAAAGAAAGAAAGAAAGAAAGAAAGAAAGAAGCATAATTTTCCACTACTGCATCAGAGAAACAGGACGTGCATCACTCAAGGGCTCACAGAGGACTCAGTAAAATCCTCATTGGCTCTCATCCATCGTCTGCACCATTAAGAAAATGACCCCGGTAGTGTATGCGAGGGGAGGGGATTTAAGCTAACCGATAAGTCATCCATTATTTGAGAATGCATTTTCAGTGACCAACTAAGCCTTCGACACCGACTCAAAATAACTTAACTTAGCTTTTAATTTAGTCTAACTCAAACCTAACTTAACCTAACCTAACCCACATCCACAGTGAAGGAGTTGTTAGTCAGGGTTGGTCAGGTAAAATTGCTTCTGTGATCCTGTGAAATGCTGTATGGATGGATGTTCTGCTCTCTCGCTCAAACACACACACACACGACTGTCTGGAGGCCTTCGGTGGGCGAGGCAGCGACTAATGGTAAGTATTATATGTAAATTGTTCAGAAAATACCAACATGTAAATTTACCAGATATATGGGAAAATAAGTCTCATTACCTGCTGTATATATGAGTATGTCTGTGTATGTATTTTGGTGTATACGTGTGTGTGTGTGTTGTACTGATATTTATGAGTGCGTTTGTTATTATGGTAGTGCGGACGTGTGTGGATATTTGTGGATAAATTCATGTATTAGTGATGTTAGTGGTGTCAATGACGCTGGTGGTGTTAGTGGTTCAATATGGTGGTGATGGTAGGGGATGGTGGTAGTAAGTGGTGGGGGGGTAGTAGAAGGATGTGGTAATGTTTGTGATGGTGGTGATGGTAATGGTGGTGTGGCTAGTAGTAGGAGGTAGTGGTGGTAACTAATGGTGGTGCTTATGGTAGTAGTAAGTAACGACAACAAACACATCACTGTCCACAGGTAACCTCTACCTCACCTGAACCTACACTAATTGATTACCCAAAACAGGAAATATTTGAAGAAAAAAACACGAAATGAAGGTGACAATAAACAAAGCGTTAAACCTAGCATAACCTAACCTATTAGATGTCACGGAGGAATTTAATATATATATGAGCGAATTAGATCCTGCCACCAGCCTCAGTACCGACACACTAATTATAATTTGACAGTAAAAACATTTCATATGCACATACACATATTACTTTATGTAGGAGCAATTTGGTGAATTTTTATTACTGAGGTTGTAACAAAGTATTTCTCATAGCACGTGTACTAAGCTTCTCTCTTTGTCCGTCTGTCTGCCTGTCTTTCTGTCTGTCAAGTTTTACACTAGCTGCTGCCCCTGTACTTTGGACACGAGAGAGAGAGAGAGAGAGAGAGAGAGAGAGAGAGAGAGTTGTAGATAATCTTACTGCAATGGTGGATTTATTAGGCTGTGTTCATTTAGGCTGAAATTACTGGAAGATAAGAAGGATTTTCACACATTTACCCATACCTGTATAGCATGTTTTAAGAGCAGGGAGAGAGAGAGGGGTGGATAGATGGGGGTGGAAATAGAGAGAGTTTTTGAAGGAATATTATAGGTGTAGTGTCTTTTCAATTTTGTGTTAGACATTATGACACAGCAGACGAAGGTTTTTAACAACGTTACCGAGACAACAAGAGTCGCAGTGTTCATTTTGTAATTCATCGGACCCGTCCATAGATACTTTTTAGTTGTGTATACATGAAGCTCGTCACTAACAGACATACAACATTTGAACGAAATTCTCAGACACAGGAAACCTTCAAAGTTAATTCTGTAAAAATTTAAGAATTTTTATCGACATGCCAGTACAGTCGCGGACAAAAGTTCCTGGAACTGATCTAAAGTAATATGGCGATTGAATCTGTGAACTTTTGAGTCAGAAGCTTCATAAACAAGCTGTTTTTATGCACTTTTATTTCATCAGTTTCAGTTCCTGGTATAGTCTCAATATATTCGTTCGTACCCTGATCTAATCTTTCCCTGATACTTCCCGTGATATCTTACATTCTGCATCCCAACTATCTCTCACTGTTCAAAAGCTCTCTCTCTCTCTCCGAATATTTTCACTTCACTTTTTTGTCTGTCCATTCAGTTTTCCTCCTTTATCTTCGTCTCTTCCTCTCACATCTTTACCACCCCATCAACCACTTCCTTCATTTGTCTTATCTGCTCGGTTTTTCTTTCATTTCTCCCCTACACTTATCTTCTCAATCTTTATCCTCCTGTTTTTGTTATCCTTCTTCTTCTTTCCTGATATTTGCTTCCACTGTCATTCTTCTTCACCCGTTACTTCTCCTTCATTCCACCTACCACCACTACCACCACCCCCACTACCACGTATTACCACCACTACCACCTGCCATCAAAACAACCCTATCTTATCATCACCACCACCTATCACCACAATCACCCTATTCTACCAACATCACCACCACCACGTATCACCACCACTACCACCTGCCATGAAAACAACCCTATCTTATCATCACCACCACCTATCACCACAATCACCCTATTCTACCACCACCACCACCCACTTCTCACCACTAGCACCTAAAACCACCTTCACCAATTGCCACTACCACTCAGGAATAAATCTTAACGAAAGAACTTATAACAGTGATGATGTGTTAATGAAATTCTTCCATGAAAACGATAATTGGAAACAAAGTAAAAATGCTCGGCCGATCTAACATCATCAGCTCAGACATGATTACGTCAGGTGCGGTAGCCTTTAACACACTTTACCTGGAGCCAGTTGCTCACTTTACAAATAACGCGTCGTTTACTATCATAACCAAATGGTACTTAGGTTAGGTTAGGCTAGGTTAGGTTAGGTATGATCACATTCAAATATTAATTTACATGATTATCTACATGATCGTCCCTAATCGACAAACCAATTTGACTCCTCGAAAACAAAGAAAGCTATTGTTCTCTCTCTCTCTCTCTCTCTCGCGCGCGCGTGTGTGTGTGTGTGTGTGTAGACACTCCCAGAATCGGTGCTGCAGTGCGACCATCAAATCGTGTGTTAGACGGGTCACCGCAGGAGTGAGGTGGTCTTCCTCAAGTTGACGATGAAATTGGTTCTTAACTGGAGGGGAAAAGGTTACCTGTAGCAAATGATGCAATCTCACACCTGGTGCCGCCCTCATGTGGTGAGTAGTAGGAAGCGAGAGATAAGAGAGAGGGAGAAAAAAGTATAAAAGGGAGATAGATAGATATAGGGACAGAAAAGTTGGAATTGGTGTAATGGCGTCTCTCACAGTGTGTGGTGGTGATGGTGGTAGTGGTGCAGAAGAACGAAGAATGTCTGGTGGACTCCTAGTAATGGTGTGTGTGTGTGTGTGTTTCTCACCTATGTACCAGAAGACGAAGTACGCGAATGATCTACCAGTAACATCTTTCATTCTCGTGATTTATTTGTGCCTTTGTCAAGTCAAACAAACGCTGGACGGTTCTCAGGCCAACACATACATATTGCAAACACACACACAGCCGCGTTCATATCCACATACTCGAAACAAAACTAACATACACAGATTCGGTTCGCTTGAGTTCTGTGTTGTCTAAAATTGTTTTATTTTTCAGTGGAGACAGTCACCCAGTGTTCACTCAGTGGAGACAGTCACCCAGTGTTCACTCAGTGGAGGCAGTCACCCAGTGTTCACTCAGGGTAGACAGTCACTCAGTGGAGGCAGTCACCCAGTGTTCACTCAGTGTAGACAGTCACTCAGTGGAGGCAGTCACCCAATGTTCACTCAGTGTAGACAGCCACTCAGTGTAGACAGTCACCCAGTGTTCACTCAGTGGAGGCAGTCACCCAGTGTTCACTCAGTGTAGACAGTCACTCAGTGGAGGCAGTCACCCAGTGTTCACTCAGTGTAGACAGTCACTCAGTGGAGGCAGTCACCCAGTGTTCACAATGCCTTTGTAAATGAGTTAACAAGGAAGTTTACACAGTCGTGAAATATATTACTGAATTAAAACATTGTTGAACGTGGAATGGCTCTTAGATAAAGGTGTTTAAACCTCTGGGATAAAACTAAGACAATAATTTTCTCAGGGGAGACGCATTGTAACCCGGACATAAACTTTAATGGAGGTCTGCATGGCTTATGTTATAGATTTACTTATGGACAAACTTTGCGAGTAATATGTTTACAATTCTTGTATACTAACAGCGTCAATTTTTGTGAGAATATTTCCCACACAACAAACTCTATAGTAATAAGAAACATGCCTGAATATAAAGCAGCTTTTCCTCTCTCATCGCTTTACAAACAACGAAGAAACAGACAACTGCTAATAGACACTACTAAAGTCCATTACATTTCACTACTTAATGGTTAATGTAATATTTTAATACATTTTGACTTAATATCACGCTGTCCTTTCATCAACACGTTTATACTTCTTGATTCTCGAAACTCTTATTATCATTTGTTAATAATTTCTTCATTTTTGTTGCCATGGTTTCTCTTTCCTCACTTCTCCCTTCCACCCTCTGATCTGTGACGACTCTCTCTCTCTCTCTCTCTCTCTCTCTCTCTCTCTCTCTCTCTCTCTCTCTCTCTCTCTCTCTCTCTCCACATGATAACACCAGTATTCTCATAAAAACATATTGTATTCCCGGATCATATCGTTCAATAAACATGTATCTGGCTTGTGTAAACAATAAAAAATAAAAGTTTTAAAGGGAATGTTTTTTTTCGCGTTTGTATAATGCAAATTTCTTGTTTTCAATTTCTAGTTAAGCGCGCACTGTCCAGGAAATTTTAGTATAAAACATTTTCTGTTTGAAATGTAGATGACACTCTGTGTTAACGCTCATGGGAGCGTTATTGGTTCCTACTGGATAATAAGACCTTTGTCGTTGACGCGATGAGTATAATTCGGTCAAAACCTGTTAAAGAACAATTCATATACTGTATAACAAATGCTGGTATATCAGGACACACAGTATGAATAGTACGATCAATATACAGCACATAACCTATTAACCTCTTAAACATAACTCACATGTTACAACTGTTGATACATCAGGACACAGTTTGTATAATATGATCAATATACAGTACATAAATATACTTATTAAAGTTATTTAGAGTTTTTTAGAGGATTTAATAGTTCACAATCACACTCACGTTTTGGGGTCTAGGGTTTGATCAACGAGAACAAATATAATATCCTCTTGGTATATGTTGGTCGAACGAAAGATGTTGTCTCTACGGTAGGAGGCGATAGACTATCCCTCAGGCAGTCATACAGCTGCGTGGCCGTCGCTCATTTAAACACCTCAGCAAATTCGTTGTCAACACTATGTCTCTCCTCTCACCCTCTCTCTCTCTCTCTCTCGTCTAGTTTATCTTACTGTGGCTATACCTCTCTTTCTCCGTCTCTTCTAGTTTATCTTACTGTGGCG
>NW_024756173.1:0-10024 GCF_018991925.1 Homarus americanus
ATAGTTGCAATAAGACCTCTGCACTCTTGTTACTTACACTTCTAGATATAAAACCCAATACTCTGTTTGCCTTTTTTCGAACATTAACGCACTGTTTTCTAGGCCGTAGGTCCGGGCTTACAAGTACCCCTAGGTCTCTTTCACACGTCGACTTCTCTAGGTTGATGTTGTTAAGGCTGTATACATTATAAGTATTTGTTCTTCCAATATTAAGTACGCTGCACTTGCTGGTGTTGAATTTCATTTGCCATTTTTCAGACCACCCCTGCAGTTTATTTAAATCCTCCTGTAATGCATTTGCATCCTGCCCTGAATTAATTTGCTGCCCTATTTTGGTGTCATCCGCAAACTTGCTTATGTCACTGCTGATCCCAGTATCTAGATCGTTAATGTAGATTATGAACAAGAGTGGGCCTAGTACTGACCCCTGGGGAACCCCACTGGTTACACGGCCCCACTCAGATTTAACACCATCTACGCTGACCCTCTGCGTTCTATCGGTGAGCCATGATTTTATCCAATTTAAGACTTTCCCCTCGATACCATGAGCCTTAATTTTTCTCAGAAGCCTCTGATGCGGTACTCTGTCAAATGCTTTGCTAAAGTTTAAGTAAATAACATCGTAATTTTCGTCATTATCTACCACCTCGAAGACTTTCCTAAAAAACGTTAGCAGATTTGTCAGACAAGATCTTCCCTTTGTAAACCCATGTTGAGAGCCGTAGATTAATTTGCTTTTCTCTAGATGCGATCGGATGCTATCTGCTATAATTGATTCAAGAAATTTCCCCACTACTGACGTCAAACTGATCGGCCGGTAATTTGACGATGATGCTCTGTCTCCCTTTTTGAATATGGGTACTACATTTGCCTGTTTCCACAAGTCTGGCACAACTCCAGTGTCTAATGATTTTGTCAATAAGTTTATGAGGGGTCCGCTAATCTGTTCCCTACACTCTTTCAAGACTCGAGGGAAAATTTCATCCGGCCCTGGGGATTTTGTTTTCTTTAGTTTATTTATCATCTTAAGAACATCCTCTTTTCTGATAGTGATATTCTTTAATTTCTCTTCTTCCTTTCCCTTAAATATCAGTTCCACCTCTGGAATTTCATGGCAAATTTCTTCTGTGAAAACTAATAAGAAGTAGCTGTTCAATGCTTTGCATATTTCCTCACTGCCATTTATCACTTCTCCCCTCCCTGACTTTAAAGGCCCAACTTTGTCCTTGACCTTTGTCCTATATACCTGGAAAAATCCCTTGGGATTCGCCTTGGATAGTCTCTCTTTGCTTTCCTTACAATTTTCTTAACATTCCTAGATAGTTCATTATACCTATTTCTGAGCTGCTCCTCCCCTCCCTTCAATTTCTTATATATTCCTTTCTTTATTCCTATGTCATGTTTAAGTTTTCTGGTCATCCACCTTGGCTCATTTTTATTTGACCTAATTTTTCTGTATGGTATATTTTGTTCTTGTGCTTTATGTAGTATACTAGTGAATGTATTATAGTCATGATCAGTTGTTGTGTCATCTATGACCTCATCCCTTCCTACTGGGGACTGACGTGACTGTTCCCAGGTGACCTCACCTAGGTACCTTCTTAACCCCTGATAATCCGCCAACCGAAAATTTGGGACTCTGACCATATTGTCGTTGTTTTTCGTTTCCCAATTTAGGGTGAACCTGATTTCTCTGTGATCATTGTTACCTAGTTCTTCCCCTACTGTGATATCTCTGATAATATTTTCTTTATTTGTTAATACTAGGTCTAATATATTGTCACCTCTAGTAGGTTCTGTAATTAGTTCTTTCAAAAAATTGTCCTCTACTGCGTCTAGGAAGTCTTCAGATTCATAGTAGCCTACAATGTTGTCCCAGTCAATATTTCTGAAGTTGAAATCCCCCATAATGCATAGGTTGTTATATTTTGCTGCCCTACTCATTTCCTGCCATATGGGCTGAGCTGCTTCTTTACCAAGACTTGGGGGTCTGTAAATCACTCCCATAATTAGTTTTTCTCTTCCTTCCGTGATTTCTACCCACACGGACTCGGTTCCTAAATCACCCTTTATTGAATTACACTGCCCTGCATAGTTTTGAGGTTTGTGTATTATTAAGCTTTTCTGGGTGTATTTTGCATACTGATCACAAAAATGTTATCCATTTTGCTCAATCAGGTCAGAATTTTGTGCTATAGCATTTTAAGCGGAGATTCAGGTAAAATATTGGCATTTTTCGCTCCAAATGGGGTCCTCATATTCGTTCATTAAAAAAATCATCCGAGACATTGGCAAGCCTCACACAAAAGATTTCGGTTAGTTTTAATGCCCTTACGATGCATTTAAATACACCCACGTGCTCGCCGGCCATTTAAATGTACGCCGTGACGCAAAGGAAAAGAGTATATGTCCGTGTTTTTTTACATATATTTTTTCACAATTAAATTTCTTTTTCATCTGGTGGTACATGGCATGTACTAGCAACCACCCCGATGTGCCTCTAAAGTCTAGACCCTCAGTCAGTGTCTCTCGAGACTTCAAGAAAGTGGGAGTGTGTGCGTCTCTCTCTCTCTCTCTCTCTCTCTCTCTCTCTCCACAATTGGAAGATCTATGGAGACTTGAAGGTAATTTAATACACCAAAAACAGTTGCTTTCAAAAATTGATATTTTGTTGACAGTTTTTCTAATAGGTAATTATGTCTGCCGACATACTGTCATATTATGAAGTGTTAATATTTTTTAATAATAAAACTATTCAGCAAAACATATTTTTAATCTGTTTTTTCCACATGGTGCTGGGCCTACAAGGTGGTTACACCAAGTTTCCATGTTTCCTCTGTCTGTGGGATAGTCGAGCAGACAAGCAGCACTACATGCAATGTGACTAGCCTGCAAGAAGTGGACTTACTCCAGGTTCTCACAATGTTGTTGCCCATGCTCTGGTGAATCCGCAGAACATTCTTCTTCCGCCACTGCACATCAAGCTCGGTCTGTTCAAAAATTTTGTAAAGGCACTGGACAAAAAAAGCCAGGATTTCAAATTTCTGAAAGAAAAATTTCCAAAAGTCAGTGAGGCAAAGCTGAATGCAGGAATTTTTGATGGCCCTCAGATCAGAGAGCTTTTCAAAGATCCCAAGTTTGATTGCAGCATGGATGTAAATGAGAAGAAAGCCTGGCATGCCTTTAAGTCTATTGTCTCCAATTTTCTTGGCAACTACAGAAGTCCAGAGTATGAACGAGTTGTTGAGGACCTATTTCTGAGCTACAAAGTTCTTGGTGCACGCATGTCCATCAAGATGCACTTCCTCAGCTCCCACTTGGACTACTTTCCAGAGAACTGTGGTGATGTGAGTGAGGAACAAGGAGAACGCTTCCATCAAGATATCCGTGTAATGGAGGAGCGGTACCAGGGTCGCTGAGATATCAACATGCTCACCGACTACTGTTGGTGTCTGAAACGGGACGCCCTAGACACCAATCACCAAAGAAATTCTCTGCGACAGCCATTTATGCATGTCTAACTGTAAAGGCATCTATGTAGTTGACATATTTTGGTCCTATGTGTTGTGGTTACATTTCTTATGATATATTCTGCATAAAAATTTTGACATCATATTTAAGAATTTCGATTTTTTCCTAATTCCATAGCATAAAAATCTGACCTGATTGGGCAAAATGAATGGCATTTTTGGAATCAGCACGCAAAATACATAAAGAATCAGCTAAGAAACCCCGCACCTCATGAATTTTTTTTCAAATGCAGCCCAGTGTTATTAATACAACATTTTAATGTATCCTTGACGAAGAGTGCGACCCCTCCCCCCTTCCTACCTTCCCTGTCTTTATGAAAAAGGTTGTACCCCTCTATGTGGTACTCTGAAAAAAAAATTTTGCTCGCCAGATTCATCCAAGTTTCGGTGATTGCTATGACGTCTACATTCTCGGTACATACAACCGCTCTCAGCAAGTCTATTTTATTTCTAACGCTCCTACTGTTTGTATAGTATACATTTAAACCTACCCTTCCCTGGTCCTGTTTTACCCCTTGTCCTGAGCAACTAATTTTATTTCCCAGGACCTGCTTGTTTTTTTATTCCCACTTACCCCGACCTCTCTCTACTGACGAAACCCCTCCTTCGGAGTGACAATTTCACGCTCCAGGGATGCAGACAACGTCTTTACCCCCTCACGAGACAAGTGTACTCCGTCGCGACTGTACAGGTAGTCGTTGCCATAGAATCGTTGCCAGTTATCAATGAATGCCCAACCATTGTTTGCACAATGTTTTTCCAGTCGGCAATTTATGGCAATTGCCCTGGACAGCCATTCACGACCAACTCCTCTTCTAGGCAAGACACCACATACTATCGGGATCCCTCCCCTATCTCTAATCTTCCCCAGCGCCTCCCTATACCTCTTGAAAAGTTCCTCACTCCTAACCTTACCTATGTCGTTTCCTCCCACACTAAGACACACTACTGGATTGGTACCCTCCCCTGACAAAACCCTGTCTAACATCTCGGCTACATGCCCTATCCCAGCCCCAGGAAAACACACCCTAGTCCTACGTTTCCTATCTCTCGCACAAAAAGCCCTATCTACAAACCTCACCTGGCTATCCCCAACTACCACGACCTTACCTGTGGGCAGGGTTTGTACAACTGCCCTTTCCTCTCCTTGATCCATACCGTCCTGCCTCTTCTCTTCCTCTCCAGCTTCCTGCAGCACCTTGTAAGGGTTACTACACTCCACACCCTGGTCAGCTTTCCTGAGCCTGACCCTAGTCCTCTTGGAGACAACCACTCTCCACGCCTGCTCCTCCTTCGCAGGTGTCCTGCTAGGCAGGACACCTACCTGAAGGAGTTCCGTCCTGAGGGCTTCATTTTCCCCCTTTAGAGTGTCAACCTCACTCCTCAACTGCCTCAGCTGCCTTAACAGCGTGGCAAGGAGATCGTCTCTCCCCACATTCCCCCAAGACACAACGATCCAAGGCGGCCATTTTCCTTGGTCTCTAACGGGAGCACTCGCGGACACGACCTTCTCCAAGCTGGGTCAGGATTATACCACACACAGACCACGCTCACAGTCACTCGACAATTTAGATCTCATCCCTGCACCCCAGAATTTCAATCTCATATAAGTAACCAAGAACAAACTAAACAACATGAGCACCATTATGCAATTCAACTGTAGAGCATATCATTCAAACAGACACGCCATCTCTCTCCTCCTACAAGAACACAACCCAGACATCCTCCTCCTCAACTCAATATACACAAACACCAAAATCAAGCACTTCGGCTACACAAGCAGACAATCACCCCACGAACTACACGAGGGCGTTGCAATCCTCATCAGATCCTCCATGAAACACGAATTCATCACCAACTTTGCCTTCAAACACTTCATGGCCGCCAAGATCGACACTCAACACGGACAGATAATCATCTGCACAACATACTCAAGACCAAACACACTTATTCCCTTCACAGACCTAAACTCCACACACCTACCTGTAACACTAATGGCCGACCTCAATGCACACCACACCGCATTCCAACACAATCTCATCGACCCCCACGGCCAACAACTACACACTCTGGTCACTCACAAAAACCTTCACCACATTGGACCTTTCTTCCCCACATTCTAAGCTGCTCACGGCAAAGGCACACCAGACATCATCACCCACACTCCTGCCCTCCAATTCCAACACTACATCACTCCCGGCCCCCTATCAGGCTCAGACCACATTCCCATCACTCTTCACCTCTCCAACAATCCCATCCTCCTCCCAACAACCACACCTCAATACCAGTATCAACACGCAGATTGGAATGCCTTCCAAACCACACTCTCTGAACAACAATACACACTCAACCTCGAACACCAACCCACAAGGAAGATTGAGGAAACCTGGACACACCTCTTCAACACTACCACCGCCATAGCAGATACCCACATTCCTAAACACCGGTTCAAGAGAAAATACTCCTTCACACCCTCCATAAGAACTCAACGCCTACTTCACTGCTACAGGTCACGATTCGAACTAAACAAACTTAACCTAGCACCAGTTTACGCAGACTATCTCCACACTAAGAACACACATCATCCACAGCCTCCGACAAGACCATGAGGTTCACTGGGCAAAACTCGTAGAGGCTGCCCAGGAACGCAGAACACATAACCTCCGAGAATTTTGGCAAAGGATCGCCAAGCTGAGAGGAACAGCAAAACCCCCCTTTGATCACGTACTAGTAAACGGTAGGAAAATCAATGAGCCAGCTGACGTAGCACAAACACTAAAACAACACTGGGAACACATTTTCCACCCACACCCCCCCCCCACACAACAAAGGCACATCTCAAACCACATAAACAACTTCACCACACACATGCAAACACTACACGACAGAACAACTCCTGACAACACAATAGATACATCCACACTTACACAGAATCACATCCTCACTGCTCCTTTCACTCCAACAGAAGTCAAACAAGCACTAGACAGAATCAAAAAGAAAACACCAGGTGACAGCAATATTGGTCAAGCAATCCTGAAGCACCTGCCCCCAGAAACAGTCACAGCCATTACATACCTCTACAACACCCAACTGGCTACAGGATACTTCCCAAAACCCTTTAAGACAGCCACAGCCATCACGATACCTAAACCAAACAAAAACCCAACAGATCCACAAAACTACAGACCGATCAGCATAATAGAAGTCTTAGGCAAAACTTTTGAAAGACTATACAACACCCGCCTCAGATATCACCTTGAAGATGAACAACTACTGTCCTACAAGCAGTTCGGCTTCAGAGCACACCACTCAATATAATGACAAACTACCTCCACATGAACAAAGGTGCATACAAGACAGCACTCATTACAAAAGACGTACAAAAAGCCTTCGACACAGTTTGGCACGACGGATTAAAGTATAAGATATACACCAATTTTAACCTCCCTCAAAAATCACAACAATTACTATGCAACTTCCTAACAGACAGAAAAATGAGGATAAAATTCACACCTGCCTACTCTGACCACTTCACACTGCAAGCAGGAGTCCCACAAGGATCAGTCCTGTCCCCAACACTATACATTCTTTACACAAACGACTTACCCGACCCCTTACACATCGACTCTCTGACAATACAGTACGCCGACGATGTAACCCAACTAGTCAGACACTACACTAGCCTTGATCACCTAACAGACAAAGCACACAGGGAACTCGAGCAAGTTACACAATGGGAACTCCGATGGCGAATACAAACCAACCCGAACAAAGCACAAATCACCTACTTCGGCACCAAAAGACGCCAACCACGTAGCATTTACCTAAACCCTTACACCGACAACCCTTCACCCATAACTGTCAAACGAACAAACACAATCCTAGGAGTCACATTCAACGACACCCTTACCATCACACTGCACACCAAAACGAAGGCATCGATGGCAAACAAAACACTCGGGAATATATAGATTCAGAACCGCATCAATCAAAACCAAAACACACCTATTCAAAGCCCTCATACACCCACTATTAACTTATGCACCTAACACACTCCAGCTAGCAGCACCATCACACGTCAAGAAACTTTAAGTCATACAAAACAAAGCACTAAGATTCATCCATAACACACACTGGTCATCCTTCACCCCAAATAGACATCTACATAAACTCAGCTCCCTCCCTCCACTCAACATCCACTGGAGACAAACAAATAGAATCACTCCTCACTACTTACCCTCAATGGCAGGATTATTTCGACAACATCATACTCCCACGCAGATTCAGAAACAGAAATCCCTCCATACTAAACAGACCAAACACAGCCCTCCCACCTCCCTTAAATTAATAACTCCCATATCAAACCCCAACTTCTCTATAACCACACCCAACAACTCCCCTCAAATTAAACCTAACACCTCTCCTCAACCCACACCCAACTATTCCCACCCAACCTAACCCAATCAACCTAACCTAACTTAACCTAACCTTACCTGACTTACCCTAGCAATGCAGAACAACCACCTCCCTCCTCCCCCCCCCTCAATCTAAACCCCACGCCCTAAACTCACACTCAAACACCACTCTCCCGCGTAAAAAAAAAGCACTAACGCACTTAACCTGCACTAACACTCCCCCAAAAAAAAAAAGAAAGAAAAGAAAAAAAACCTAACAATCCCCCCAAAATAAAAACCTAACATACCCAGCCGTTACTAGCAATCCCACCCAAAATAAAAAATAACCATTCTACCATTCACTAACCACACCCTATCACTCCTCCCAAAACAAATACTAACTTACCCATCCCATACTAACTCAGATGACGTGTACGTCTCCCTTAGCCAATAAGGTCGGGGAGAGGTGCACAGTACCTGTACACAAGCCCTCTCCCCAAGGAATGTTACCAACACTGTTGACATGGGCACCTCCTTAGCCAATAAGGTCGGAGAGGTGTACATTACAAGAATGGTACCAACATACAGATGACATGAACGCCTCCCTTAGCCAATAAGGTCGGGGAGGGGTGCATTGTACCTGTACACAAACCCTCTCCCTCAAGAATGGGACCAGGAACTCACAATACCTGCAAAAGCCCACCACGCAAATTGCAGAAGTCCTTTACAAGCCAAAGGAAAGAAAGAATGCAATAATAACCTAACTTTGCCAACCACTAATCAACTCCTACAATCCTCCCAAAACAAAAACTTAATATATACCCGACCTTTCTAACAACCCCCTTCGACCCCCACCCCCTTTAAAAATAAAAAATAAAAATTTCATATGACTCAATACAACTATTCATTAGCAACACAAATCATATCACCCCTAAGAAATCCTACCTTACTATAAATTAACCTAACAACCTCCAAAGCCCCCCTCTCCTCTCCTCGCCTCCCCTCTCCTTCCAACAACTCACCATATCTGACCTTACTAACAATTATCCTAACCCTCCCCCTCCCCCCTTACTATATTGACACACACACTCACACAACAACCCCCTTAAGCAATTCTAATTCAGCTCAAATCAACATACAACCGCCACCCCCAACCAAGCCCCAAATACAAACTCCCCTCCCCCCCATAATACTACAACTCTCCAGAACCAATTCAAACATACCCAACTTCTATAACAGCCACTGTCAACTAATCGCCCTAACTCAAGACTGAAACCAATCAACCTATATCTCACTCTCATCTCCGTTCACAATTTGACAAAAGCTCAAATCTGTCTCCTGCTATTACTAAATAACTCTCCTACGATACACTCATCCTTCCTTACCACGAATACTTTGACACTTCAAGCTCAAAGATTCAAAACTCTTCCTCCAACTCGCTCCATTTCTCTTTGACATAGCTCAAAGACCTACAACTCTCAGAGCCAAATCAAACATACCCAACGTCTGTGACATCCAATCTCAATAAAATCGACCTAACTCAAGACTGAAACCAATCAACCTATATCTCATTCTCGTCTCCGTTCAAAATTTGACAAAAAAGCTCAAATCTGTCTGTTGCTATTACTAAAAACTCTCCTACGATACGCTCATCCTTCCTTACTATGAATACTTTGACATTTCAAGCTCAAAGATTCAAAACCCTTCCTCCAACTCGCTCCGTTCCTTTTTCGCATAGCTCAAAGACTTTACCTTCATCTTTCTCCAAACAACCCTACGACTAGCTACATTTCCATTTTTTCTCCTTCTCTGTTACTTTGATCGTGTGTTGCCTGTGCGTCCGTCCACCTGCGCTTCTCGGCTTGTCAAAGGTGTACCTGGGAGTGTCTGAGGTGTACCTGGGAGTGTCAAAGATGTACCTGGGAGTGTCATTGGTGTACCTGGGAGTGTCAGAGGTGTACCTGGAAATGTCAGAGATGTACCTGGAAGTGTCAGAGGTGTACCTGGGAGTGTCTGAGGTGTACCTGTGAGTGTGAGAGGTGTACCTGGGAGAGTCAGGGGTGTACCTGGGAGTGTCAAAGGTGTCCTGGGGTGTCCAGA
>NW_024756174.1:0-10000 GCF_018991925.1 Homarus americanus
CGAGAGTGGAAGTTGTTTGATCGTTTGTTAGGCAAGGTTAAAACCCGACTGTTCGCGAACAGCCGAATAACCCAGTTCCGGACTTACAATAGACGCAACATCATGATGCTGCTGCTGTCGCGGAAACCGTGGTGGCGACGTGTGCGCCGAGAGAGTAATAATGTTCAATTGGGAGACAGACCTGGCTAGTGAAATTCATAGATCGCGCTCCACTGCCATTCCTCTGACCCCATGAGACTCTTTTCTCTCTCTCTTCTTCTGCTGCTGCTCCAGCCATTGCAGGGCAGGGAAGGGAAAGCGACGGCAATTTTGGTTGTTGTTTTGAATGCCGCGCTTTGCTTCGCAGAGGCGCCGAAGCGCTCCGCTGGGGGGCGGAAGATATTTCACACCGAATATGTGTGCGAAGGCACCCTCTCCCCTTAATATAGTGAAATAGTGCAATCGAACATATAAGGGCGGACGTTTTCATCACCGTCTCCCACTCGGTGTGTGTGCAGATTCTCGGATCATTTTGTAAAGTATGCTCGACCCCCGATTGACTTTGACGGTCTCCCATTCGGGTGTGCAAGTTTCTGTAGTATGCTATCAAGTCGACCCCCGATTGACTTTGACGGTCTCCCATTCGGGTGTGCAAGTTTCTGTAGTATGCTATCAAATCGACCCCCGATTGACTTTGACGGTCTCCCATTCGGGTGTGCAAGTTTCTGTAGTATGCTATTAAATCGACCCCCGATTGACTTTGAAGGTCTCCCATTCGGGTGTGCAAGTTTCTGTAGTATGCTATTAAATCGACCCCCGATTGACTTTCACTGTCTCCCATTCGGGTGTGCAAGTTTCTGTAGTATGCTATTAAATCGACCCCCGATTGACTTTCACTGTCTCCCATTCGGGTGTGCAAGTTTCTGTAGTATGCTATCAAATCGACCCCCGATTGACTTTGACGGTCTCCCATTCGGGTGTGCAAGTTTCTGTAGTATGCTATCAAATCGACCCCCGATTGACTTTGACGGTCTCCCATTCGGGTGTGCAAGTTTCTGTAGTATGCTATTAAATCGACCCCCGATTGACTTTGACTGTCTCCCATTCGGGTGTGCAAGTTCTCTGTAGTATGCTATCAAATCGACCCCCGATTGACTTTGACGGTCTCCCATTCGGGTGTGCAAGTTCTCTGTAGTATGCTATCAAATCGACCCCCGATTCACTTTGACGGTCTCCCATGCGGGTGTGGAACTTCTCTGGTATGTTGTATAATATGACCGAGGTCGCCCTACCCCTTACTATAGTGAAATAGTGCCATCCAGTGTACAAGGGCGGACGCTTTCATCACCGTCTCCCACTCGGTGTGTGCACATTCTCGGATCATTTTGTATAGTATGCTATTAAATCGACCCTCGATTGACTCTGACGGTCTCCCATTCGGGTGTGTAAGTTCTCTGTAGTATGCTATTAAATCGACCCCCGATTGACTTTGACGGTCTCCCATGCGGGTGTGGAACTTCTCTGGTATGTTGTACAATATGACCGAGGTGCCTCTACCTCTCACTATAGTGAAATGGTGCCATCCAGCGTACAAGGGCGGACGTTTTCATCACCGTCTCCCACTCGGTGTGTGCAGATTTTCGGATCATTTTGTAAAGTATGCTCGACCCCCGATTGACTTTGACGGTCTCCCATTCGGGTGTGCAAGTTTCTGTAGTATGCTATTAAATCGACCCCCGATTGACTTTGACTGTCTCCCATTCGGGTGTGCAAGTTTCTGTAGTATGCTATCAAATCGACCCCCGATTGACTTTGACGGTCTCCCATTCGGGTGTGCAAGTTTCTGTAGTATGCTATTAAATCGACCCCCGATTGACTTTGACGGTCTCCCATTCGGGTGTGCAAGTTTCTGTAGTATGCTATTAAATCGACCCCCGATTGACTTTGACTGTCTCCCATTCGGGTGTGCAAGTTTCTGTAGTATGCTATTAAATCGACCCCCGAGTGACTTTGACTGTCTCCCATTCGGGTGTGCAAGTTTCTGTAGTATGCTATCAAATCGACCCCCGATTGACTTTGACGGTCTCCCATTCGGGTGTGCAAGTTTCTGTAGTATGCTATTAAATCGACCCCCGATTGACTTTGACGGTCTCCCATTCGGGTGTGCAAGTTTCTGTAGTATGCTATTAAATCGACCCCCGATTGACTTTGACGGTCTCCCATTCGGGTGTGCAAGTTTCTGTAGTATGCTATCAAATCGACCCCGATTGACTTTGACGGTCTCCCGATTCGGGTGTGCAAAGTTTCTGTAGTATGCTATTAAATCGACCCCCGGACTTTGACGGTCTCCCATTCGGGTAATGCAAGTTTCCTGTAGTATGCTATTAAATCGACCCCGATTGACTTTGGCTGTCTCCCATTCGGGTGTGCAAGTTTCTGTAGTATGCTATCAAATCGACCCCCGATTGACTTTGACGGTCTCCCATTCGGGTGTGCAAGTTTCTGTAGTATGCTATTAAATCGACCCCGATTGACTTTGACGGTCTCCCATTCCGGGTGTGCAAGTTTCTGGTATGCTATTGAATCGACCCCCGATTGACTTTGACTGCCTCCCATTCGGGTGTGCAAGTTTCTGTAGTATGCTATCAAATCGACCCCGATTGACTTTGACGGTCTCCCATTCGGGTGTGCAAGTTTCTGTAGTATGCTATTAAATCGACCCCCGATTGACTTTGACGGTCTCCCATTCGGGTGTGCAAGTTTCTGTAGTATGCTATTAAATCGACCCCCGATTGACTTTCACTGTCTCCCATTCGGGTGTGCAAGTTTCTGTAGTATGCTATCAAATCGACCCCCGATTGACTTTGACGGTCTCCCATTCGGGTGTGCAAGTTTCTGTGGTATGCTATTAAATCGACCCCCGATTGACTTTGACGGTCTCCCATTCGGGTGTGCAAGTTTCTGTGGTATGCTATCAAATCGATCCCCGATTGACTTTGACGGTCTCCCATTCGGGTGTGCAAGTTTCTGTAGTATGCTATCAAATCGACCCCCGATTGACTTTGACGGTGTCCCATTCGGGTGTGCAAGTTTCTGTAGTATGCTATTAAATCGACCCCCGATTGACTTTGACGGTCTCCCATTCGGGTGTGCAAGTTTCTGTAGTATGCTATCAAATCGACCCCCGATTGACTTTGACGGTCTCCCATTCGGGTGTGCAAGTTTCTGTGGTATGCTATCAAATCGATCCCCGATTGACTTTGAGGGTCTCCCATTCGGGTGTGCAAGTTTCTGTAGTATGCTATTAAATCGACCCCCGATTGACGTTGACGGTCTCCCATTCGGGTGTGCAAGCTTCTGTAGTATGCTATTAAATCGTCCCCCGATTGACTCTGACGGTCTCCCATGCGGGTGTGGAACTTCTTTGGTATGTTGTTTAATATGACCGAGGTGCCCCTACCCCTTACTATAGTGAAATAGTTCCATCCAGCGTACAAGGGCGGACGCTTTCACGACCGTCTCCCACTCGGTATGTGGAGATTCTCGGATCATTTTGTATAGTATGCTATTAAATCGACCCTCGATTGACTCTGACGGTCTCCCATTCGGGTGTGCAAGTTCTCTTGGTGCATTTGAAGTATGAGTTGAGTTTAATGAAGTTGATTTCGTCATAGGCACGGTGCTGTGCTGTGCTGTGCCATCGACAACACCAATAAGGAAGGGGCATCTAATTTTACTTAGGCTAGCATATCTAAGTTAAAGCAAACTCCCCTTGCCAATACAAGAAGGAAGAGGATTTCTTATAGTCTAATAAACAATTCATCATGACCAAATACGGTAGTATCTAACACAGGGTCGGGGCGCAGCCCCCTGTTCCATAACAACATTTGATTGCATTATCTCTGAGAATAGTTAGCAATTATCCATTTGATTGCATTATCCCCGGTTAAGGGGGTTGTGTGTGGTTCCATATCACCAGATTTATTAAAAACTCTACGTCAGGCTAAACGGTTTAGGCTAGATAGTACGATGCGATACGAAGTCATTGGTTAAGAGGTGAAGAAGATTGTGTAGGAGTGAAGAAAAGGTGGGTGAAACTGAAATACGGTAGGAGTAGAAAGAATCTGGGCTCAACGGAATCGCTTCATCTTTCTTGGTGTTTTGTGTGTTTTGTTCTGCTCCTTGGGTCGTCAGACCTTTGTATTAATATTGGTTTTATTTATATAATGCTGCTTATTATTTATTATTTTTATTATTGTTGGAGTTAGTGAGCCCGCCCAGGTCCTTGTGTAACTGGGAGGGTAGTCACATTTTATTTATTTTTTATTTTTTTTTATTTTTTGAGGTGTTAGTTGTGTTAGTCTAAAGGTACACTGTATGGAGAGGCCTGCCAGGTTCTTAGTGGAGCTGGTTGGTCACTCTCATCTTTATTCCTCTATTAATGTTTTATGTGTAAATGTGTATATTGGGGCAGGTGGTGGTTCAATTACTTCTTCCTGTCTATAATATTATTTTTCGGATTTTGATGCTTGTTTCTGTGTTAAGTTCAGTCACTTTTTTCCAAATATTTGCAGCTTTGTTGTGTATTTCTACATTGATTGCTAAGAGGTTTGCTCTCTTGTGTAGCTGTTCATTATTGATGTGGTCTGTGTATTTTATGTTATATATATAAATCTGAGGGCTATATTTTGTATTGTTTGTAACTTGCCTTTTTAATGCACGTTTTACTAAGGGTGTTCAATGGGATGGGTGGGTAGTCCATAATTGATTTGACAAGGGCAATATAAATCTTTCTTTTGTTATTAATGCTAAGGTTCTTAAAGCGTTTTATTTTTGATAATCTTATTCTTGCCTGTCGTTCTTTATCTTTTTAAGTATGTTATATATCCTCTTTTTTGTTAGTTTTAATCCAAGCATCCTACCTTCAGTGTCGTATGGGTATAGTTCCTGGTCGACTATTACTGGACTTGTTTTAATCTTGGCTATTAGTATTATCTTGAGATTTGTTCTTATTTGTCCTGATTTTCCATTTTTTCTCAAAATCATTTATGTTTTATCGCTCTTACCGTGTAGGTGCCATAAATTGAGTTGATTTTCCTGGGTATGATACTATTTGAGTAATATCATCAGCAAACATTACATATTCACTAAAGGGGGTAGGTTGAGGTGTGTCTGAAGTATAAATTGTATATAGTGTTGGAGAAAGGCATCCTCCTTGAGGTACTCCACTCTCAAGATTAAACATAGTTCCTAAAAAGTTTCAAATTTGAATTTGTGCTCTCCTATCATCTAAATAGTTACACAATATTCTTAGCATGTATTCGTTAAGTCCCAGTTTTAATATTTTATATTTCAAGCCTAAATGCCCAACTTTATCAAAAGCCTTAGAAACATCCCTTAAAATTATATTGATCTGGTTACCCTTGCTTTTTTCTATTGCAATTATTTCCGTTATTATAGCTATTGCAGTTAGGGTATTTCTATTGGGCATAAATCCATGTTGTCTGTTGTTAGTTTTCCCATGTTGTGTTAAAAGGCTATAAGTCTTGAATTTAATATTTTTTCCAATAGTTTCCCGGTAATTTCTAATAAAGATATTGGCCTGTAGTTTAATATTTCCTTATTGTCCTTACCCTCTTTAGGAATAAATATCATTTTAGCATATTTTAGTTTGTCTGGAAAGTAACCAGTTATTAAGCATGCGTTATAAATGTTTAATAGTGTATTTACAAAATGTTTTCAGGTAGATTCATGATCATATTTCGTGTAATACCTGTGAGCCAGGGCTTTTCCTTAAATTTCCTCAGACAGTGCATCATTTCTCCATGGATTTATTATTTGATTATTAGGTAATAAGTTATAGTCTATATATTGCCTTGGGGTGATTCTATGTATTTGTCTTCCCATTTCTTCTTCTATCCTTTCTTCGTGTTCACTATCAAAATCTTCATTTCCTCATCTGATATTATTTTAAAACTTTTACCCATTCCTTTTGAATGCTGACTCTTGTTCATTTCCTCGTGCAATTTTGTTTCCATTTTGGTCTTTAATGTATGGTGTTTTTGTATTTGCCCCTCATCTCTTGTTTATGGAAGTCAAAATGTTTTGTGTCTTTAGTCATGTGTCAGCCGCCATTATAATATCATTCCATTTTATTGTTTGCTTCCTTACATGCGTCTCTTAATTTTATCTGTAGTGCTATCTGTGTCGTACTTTATGTAGTGTTACAGACCCCTCCACCAGCACTACGAAGCACACGCCATCTATTGTCCTGATCTACCTACCCAGCACCACGAGCAACGCCATCTAGGGATGAAACACGAGTAGGACTCGTCTTAGTTACCACTCCGGGGTTTCCCTTCTCCATATCCTGGTTGTTGCATCATCTCCTCAAAGTTTTCTTCGTCAGCTACAGTTCGATGAGAGAGCAGTTCACTCTGGGAAGTGACCACAGGATCACCTATCCTGGAATCCTATGGCACGGTGACTACCTACCGTCTTCTACCATACTCAGCCTTACTCGTCAGCCATCTCAGCTCCTCACTTAAGTACTAGTATCTCTTGTATTAATTTCCCACGTCCACTTGCTTCGAGATTGTTTTATGTTTATTAATAATATATATACTGTTAATGTTTAGGTTAAGTTTGGTTAAGAGGGTAATTTTATAAGCTGAATATTTTGTTAAGGTTATAGTCACTCTATTATATACAAGCAGCTCGCATCCTTTGTCTACCCTTTTATAGTCCGATTGTCTTTGTTTTTTATTATTTGTTACCTGTTGGGATCTGGGTAGACGTATAACTATATTCTAAATCCCCAACTCGTAACAATAGCCATCTGTTACTGCCGTGTCTTTCCATATACCTGTTTATTTCATTGTAATAGGTCTGGATTAATTTAACTTCTTCTGGTAGTCTGTTGTTGGGTAATGTTTTAAAGTGTGAAGTAGGAGTGTGTTTGGTTATAGATGTTTTTATTGCTGAGTGCAGTCTGTCCATTTCTGAGTCTATATCTTCTGTTGTTTTCCCTTGTAGGTTAATCGAGTGGTGATTACTTAAGTCGTCTTTGAAGCTGTCCCAGTCTGTTTTACTCATTTCAGTCTCTTTTTTATTGGTATCTGTATGGGGCTTGTTGACAGTGTTAGTATAATTGGCAGATGGTCACTGCTGTATTATATAGTAATTGAAAAGGCTTTGTTGTTGGTAAAAATTTTGTCTGGTGTCGATTGTGTATTGCTTGTGATTTCTCCAGGTTGGAGATTAGGACCCAGATGATTGATTTTCCCTAAATTTGATAATTGATTAAGGGCGTTTTCCCACGACGTTATTATTTGTATTGTCAAAAATCCTATGTCTGGCGTTAAAGTCTCTAAGATGTACATCGGATGACTATTGTTAGCCAATTTTAATAAGATTAATACTATAGGTAAGTAGTAGCAATAATTACGTCTCCTTGAGTTGTATTTATTTTTATTGCTAGAAATTCATCCTGGAAGTCATCAATTAGTTTAAATTTTAAGTTTCTTTTAACCGCTATCGCTACTCCGTCATTTTTCTCGCCCGATTTATTTCTTTGGTTTACATAATAGTTAAAGAGTTTTATGTTGTTGTTTTCTGTCTCACCGTGACTGTTTATTAGTATTATGTCAGGGTCAATTTCGCGATATATATTACTTAGGTTAATTCTCTCGGTCTTCCAGTTTCTTACGTTGTGTTGTATTATTCTTAAAGTTCTTACTGTTTGTCTATTGTCCATTATTTCTTATACTTGGATTGTGGCAGTTGGAGTGGAGACCTATCATCCTGTTTCCCGCTTCTGACTCTTCTATACTCTGACGGGTCTACTATTTTAAAGTCTTTGGCCGTAATCTTTAGTTTGTCCGTAGTAATTAGTGACCAGACATAATCTTCACTTAGGGATTTTTCTTGATATGTCCACTTGTATATCCCTCCTTCACAGATTTTTACTATTGTCCCTCCTGTTGGTCTCGATGTTGGGATTCCATGTTTTGTTGTAGTGATAACTTTTAATCCAATTTCTTCAGCAGATTCAGGTTGTATATTGTGATCAGTTTCCATCTTATCTTCTCTCCTCCTCACTCCTTTGTCTGTCCTTTTGTTATTTCTATCTTCTCTTTGTCACTTCTAGTCATTTGTCTGGGATCTCTATCAGTCGCTTGTGTTCCTTGTGTATCAGCTGTTGCTCAAACCTTTGTTCGTCTTGATGTAGTCTTTCTCTCAGTTCGCTTGCATATGTTGTCTGAAATAGTTTTTCGGATTGTGGATTCTCTGGATATATCATCTCTGGTAGGTTATTCAATTAAACATTTTCGTAATTCCTCATTGTAGCCTTGATCCGGGTGCAATGATATTGTGCAAATGTGCATGGATCATACTAATCATTACCTTATCATGTATTGGCTCACTTAGGTTTAATACTGTGGATTCACAATTCTATGAGCCTCTTGGACCCTTTCTCTTTGCTATTTCGACGTATATGTCATATCCTTCTATATCTTGTTCCTTTTCCTTGTTTCTTGTACTTTATCATATTGTTTTGGGCATGCATTGCATCCTATGTCCCTATGTATACATTCCCGTTTCTCTTACAGTTGGGCAATAACTTATGTGTATTCTTACATTCCAGTGTAGGTATGAGTCGTCGCCTGCACAATCTGAGCAGTACTTTTTTTCTTTTTCCGGACAGTCTCTCTTTGTGTGTTCTTCATATTTGTAGCAGGAGAAGCAAGTTTGCAGACTGATGAATGTCTCCTTCTTTATTTGATGTGGTGTGACTGACATGTTGAATATTAGAAAGCCCTGTTGTAAAACTTTCTCAGCCATTGACACTTCTTCAAACATGAGTATAGTCCTTTATCTTAATGACTTCTTCAATCTTCATCCACCTATTTTGGCGTTCCAGTTCTTCTTTCAGATCTTCCTCCCGATCTCTTGATCGACTTGACGAACAAAAACTGATCTTTTTGCTTTTTGTTCTGGTGGCATGACAACAATAAGGCCTTCATTGTAAAATATATCTCTTGCTTCTTTTGAAAGGATTTTATCGGAATCAAAGTCATCTTTACAGATTACTTTAAAACCTTCATTGGTGCTGAATATTCTAGTTAGTGGGACTTGCAGTTTGTTGTAAGTGATTTCTGCCACTTTTCCCCTTCCAATAGAGTGTCCCTTATCTCTATGTTTTATTCTAATGCTTGTTGTCATCTTCTTGATTACATCTAATCCTACCTATAACACAGGGCTCCTGCCTGGGAGCAGTGACCCCACCCCCCCCTCTTGGACGGGGGTCGGGCTCTGCACCAGGTTACCTATGACTATAGTAATATCTAAAAGTTGCCACCTACCGGTGACTGACCCCGGACAAGGGGTGCCCTGCACTATCACAGGTTCCTTGCCGGATCGACCGTATCGCGAAGTCCGGCCTCCCGTTCAAAGAACGGAGTGCATGAGGGGGATGAAAAAAGGAAAGAAGAGGACTTAGAGAGTAGAAACAGCCTACCTACCACGCCACGTTCGGTCAGCCAATCAGAGCACCGCAGTAAACGTGCATGTATCACGCCACCGTGGGGCACCACTGATTGGCCAATCCAGGACGTAGACGCACGGGTAGTAGTCAAAATTTGGGTAGGCCAAATATTTGTTTTTTCCAAAGTTGGAATTTCCCGTACAATCTGTGATGGTAATTACACCGTCACTATGTTGAGTAAGTACAATCACTAGGATTGAGTGTCTTATCACAACAAAGTTGCAGACTCAAACATGCAGCCAAAGAATCAGGTCTTCGCAGCTCCGTGTCTATTTTTGCTTAGGCTAGCATACCTAAGTTAAACCAAACTCCTTGCCAATACAAGAAGGAAGAGAGTTTCTTATAGTCTAATAACAATTCATCATGACCAAATACAGTATCTAACACAGGGGTCAGGGGCACTGCAGCCCCCTCCATAACCTAACCATTTGATTGCATTATCTCTGAGAATAGTTGTAATTATCCATTTGATTG